>NC_074682.1:55066781-55239281 GCF_029448725.1 Salvelinus fontinalis | reverse complement strand
CTTCTCTCAGGGGCGGGGAGTGAAACAGGGCTGCCCAATAAGTCCAACATTATTTAACATCTACATTAATGAATTGACAAAAACATTAGAAGAATCGGCAGCACCTGGTATCACCCTACACAACACTGAAATCAAGTGTCTGCTGTACGCAGATGACCTGGTGCTGCTGTCTCCCACTAAAGAGGGGTTACAGCAGCACCTAGATCGTCTTCACAGGTTCTGTCAGACCTGGGCTCTGACCGTTAACCTAAAAAAACCAAATATAATGATATTCCAAAAAAGGTCGGGAAATAAGGATGACAAATTTAAATTCTATTTGGACACAGTTCTATTAGAACACACCAAAAACTACACATATCTAGGACTAAATATCAGCAACACAGGTAGCTTTCACATGGCTGTGAATGAGCTGAGAGAAAAAGCAAGAAGAGCATTCTATGCCATTAAAAGGAACATCAAAATTGAAATTCCAATTCTGGCTCAAAATTTTTCTATCAGTTATAGAACCAATTGCTCTATATGGCAGTGAAGTATGGGGTCCACTCTCTAATAATGAATTCACTAAATGGGACAAACATCCAACTGAAATATTGCATGCAGAGTTTTGCAAGACTGTATTGCAAGTACAAAGAAAAACTCCAAATAACGCATGTAGGGCAGAATTGGGCCAATACCCCCTCCTCATTCGAATAGAAAAAAGAGCCATCAAATTTTACAACCATCTAAAAACAAGTGACCCTAAAACATTCCATCACACAGCTCTACAATGTCAAGAGATGAAACCAGAGAAGAGTCCCCTCAGCCAGCTGGTTCTGAGGCTCAGTTCACCAACCCAAATCAACCCCATAGAGCCTCGGGACAGCCCTCAGAAAATCTGGCCCAACCAAATCATCACAAAACAAAAAGAAAAATATATAACCTATAAGAAAGATACCACAAAAAATCAAAGTAAACTTCAATGCTATTTGGCTCTAAACAGACAGTACATGGTGGCAGACTATCTGACCACTGTGACTGATAGAAAACTGAGGAAAACATTGACTAGGTACAGACTCAGTGAGCACAGTCTGGCTATAGAGACTGGTCGTCACAGACAAACCTGGCTGCCCAGAGAGGACACTGTGCTCACTCTGCTCCAGGGGAGAGGTAGAGACAGAGGTGCATTTCCTACTACACTGTGACAAATACTCAGACCTAAGAGCATATTTCTTTCCCAAAATTATAACTCAATACAAAGAATTTGAAAGTATAAAAGATGAAGAAAAAATCAAATATTTATTGGGTGAAAAGCCAAAATGTGCAGTTTTGGCAGCCAAATATGTGTCCTCCTGCCACAACCTGAGGGACAGCCAGTGAAAAATGCAAAGTAATGTTGATATTATTTCCCATTTAGCTTAGTTTTGTTTTGTCTTTCATACCAGGTCATGTGTCTTCTCAGTCATATTGACACTGGTCTACTACCATTGCTTTAATGTATTGTTGTTCTGATTAATATTGTTGTTGTAGTTGTTGTTAATGGTAATCCCATGTCCACTACTACTATTATTATTACTGTTGGTCCCACCATTTATTTATATATAAATATATATATATATTTTGTATATATATACATATATATTTGATCTTTATTTTTCGATATGTATACTTTGACAATGTAAGTAATAATGAACTTGCCATGTCAATAAAGTCAATTGAATTGAATTGAATTGAGAGGGAGACAGAGAGAGAGAGAGAGGGAGACAGAGAGAGAGAGAGAGAGACAGAGAGAGAGAGAGAGGGAGACAGAGTGAGAGAGAGGGAGACAGAGAGAGAGAGAGGGAGACAGAGAGAGAGAGAGAGAGAGAGAGACATAGGGATAAAGAGAGAGGAGAGAGAGAGAGAGAGAGAGAGAGAGAGAGGGAGAGAGAGAGATAAAGAGAGAGAGGGAGAAAGAGAGAGGGAGAAAGAGAGGGAGAAAGAGAGAGAGAAAGAGAGAGAGAAAGAGAGAGAGAGAGGGATAAAGAGAGAGAGAAAGAGAGAGAGAGAGAAAGAGAGAGAGAGGGATAAAGAGAGAGAGAAAGAGAGAGAGAGAGGGATAAAGAGAGAGAGAGAGGGAGACAGAGAAAGAGAGAGAGAGAGGGAGAAAGAGAGAGAGAGAGAGGGAGAAAGAGAGAGAGGGAGAAAGAGAGAGAGAGAGAGAGAGAGAGAGAGAGAGAGAGAGAGAGAAATCAGCTCAATGTAATTGAAGACTCCATAGACTCTAACCAATTCTGGGAAAATTGGAAAACACTAAACAAACAACAACACAAAGAATTATCTATCCAAAATGGAGATGTATGGGTAAACCACTTCTCCAATCTTTTTGGCTCTATAACAAAAAATAAAGAGCAAAAACACATACATGATCAAATACAAATCCTAGAATCAACTATTAAAGACTACCAGAACCCACTGGATTCTCCAATTACCTTGAATGAGTTACAGGACAAAATAAAAACCCTCCAACCCAAAAAGGCCTGTGGTGTTGATGGTATCCTTAATGAAATGATCAAATATACAGACAACAAATTCCAATTGGCTATACTAAAACTCTTTAACATCGTCCTTAGCTCTGGCATCTTCCCCAATATTTGGAACCAAGGACTGATCACCCCAATCCACAAAAGTGGAGACAAATTTGACCCCAATAACTACCGTGGAATATGCGTCAACAGTAACCTTGGGAAAATCCTCTGCATTATCATTAACAGCAGACTCGTACATTTCCTCAATAAAAACAATGTACTGAGCAAATGTCAAATTGGCTTTTTACCAAATTACCGTACAACAGACCATGTATTCACCCTACACACCCTAATTGACAACCAAACAGACCCAAACAAAGGCAAAGTCTTCTCATGCTTTGTTGATTTCAAAAAAGCCTTCGACTCAATTTGGCATGAGGGTCTGCTATACAAATTGATGGAAAGTGGTGTTGGGGGTAAAACATACGACATTATAAAATCCATGTACACAAACAACAAGTGTGCGGTTAAAATTGGAAAAAAACACACACATTTCTTCACACAGGGTCGTGGGGTGAGACAGGGATGCAGCTTAATCCCCACCCTCTTCAACATATATATCAACGAATTGGCGCGGGCACTAGAACAGTCTCACCCTACTTGTCACGTTCCTGACCTGTTTTCTGTTGTTTTGTATGTGTTTAGTTGGTCAGGACGTGAGCTGGGTGGGAATTCTATGTTGTGTGTCTAGTTTGTCTGTTTCTATGTCAGCCTAGTGTGGGTTCTCAATCAGAGGCAGATGGTAGTCGTTGTCTCTGATTGAGACTCATATATAGGAGGCTTGTTTTGTGTTGGGATTTTGTGGGTGTTTGTTACCTGTCTCTGTGTTTGTGTTCTGCACCAGATAGGTCTGTATCGGTTTTCACGGTTTGTTGTTTTGTATTGTTTTAAGTCTTCACTGTTTACCGTCAAATTAAACATGTTGAACACTAACCGCGCTGCACTTTGGTCCTCTCCTTCACCCCTGGAAGAAAGCCGTTACACTACTAAAATCCGAAGTCAAATGCCTACTGTTTACTGATGATCTGGTGCTTCTGTCACCAACCAAGGAAGGCCTACAGCAGCACCTAGATCTTCTGCACAGATTCTGTCAGACCTGGGCCCTGACAGTAAATCTCAGTAAGACCAAAATAATGGTGTTCCAAAAAAGGTCCAGTCACCAGGACCACAAATTCCATCTAGACACTGTTGCCCTAGAGCACACAAAAAAACTATACATACATCGGCCTAAACATCAGCACCACAGGTAATTTCCACAAAGCTGTGAACGATCTGAGAGACAAGGCAAGAAGGGCCTTCTATGCCATCAAAAGGAACATAAATTTCAACATACCAATTAGGATCTGGCTAAAAATACTTGAATCAGTCATAGAGCCCATTGCCCTTTATGGTTGTGAGGTCTGGGGTCCGCTCACCAACCAAGATTTCACAAAATGGGACAAACACCAAATTGAGACTCTGCATGCAGAATTCTGCAAAAATATCCTCCGTGTACAACGTAGAACAACAAATAATGCATGCAGAGCAGAATTAGGCCGATACCCACTAATTATCAAAATCCAGAAAAGAGCCGTTAAATTCTACAACCACCTAAAAGGAAGCGATTCCCAAACCTTCCATAACAAAGCCATCACCTACAGAGAGATGAACCTGGAGAAGAGTCCCCTAAGCAAGCTGGTCCTAGGGCTCTGTTCACAAACACAAACACACCCCACAGAGCCCCAGGACAACAGCACAATTAGACCCAACCAAATCATGAGAAAACAAAAAGATAATTACTTGACACATTGGAAAGAATTAACAAAAAAACAGAGCAAACTAGAATGCTATTTGGCCCTAAACAGAGAGTACACAGTGGCAGAATACCTGACCACTGTGACTGACCCAAACTTAAGGAAAGCTTTGACTATGTACAGACTCAGTGAACATAGCCTTGCTATTGAGAAAGGCCGCCGCAGGCAGACCTGGCTCTCAAGAGAAGACAGGCTATGTGCACACTGCCCACAAAATGAGGTGGAAACTGAGCTGCACTTCCTAACCTCCTGCCCAATGTAAGACCATATTAGAGAGACATATTTCCCTCAGATTACACAGATCCACAAAGAATTCAAAAACAAATCCAATTTTGATAAACTCCCATATCTACTGGGAGAAATTCCACAGTGTGCCATCACAGCAGCAAGATTTGTGACCTATTGCCACAAGAAAAGGGCAACCAGTGAAGAACAAACACCATTGTAAATACAACCCATATTTATGCTTATTTATTTTAACTTGTGTGCTTTAACCATTTGTACATTGTTACAACACTGTATATATATAATATAACATTTGTAATGTCTTTATTGTTTTGAAACTTCTGTATGTGTAATGTTTACTGTTAATTTGTATTGTTTATTTCACTTTTGTATAATATCTACCTCACTTGCTTTGGCAATGTTAACACATGTTTCCCATGCCAATAAAGCCCCTTGAATTGAATTGAAATTGAATTGAGAGAGGGAGAGAGAGAGAGAGGGAGAAAGAGAGAGAGAGAGAGAGAGAGAGGGAGAAAGAGAGTAGGACAAAGAGAGAGAGAGAGAGAGAGAGAGAGAGAGAGAGAGAGAGAGAGAGAGAGAGAGAGAGAGAGAGAGAGAGAGAGAGAGAGAGAGGGGTTATCCTGTTTAAACTGGCAGTAGCAGTGTTAATTTGGAATTGATTCAGATTGAAAGAGGATGAACTAATAAATAAATTCCTTGGCTGGGGAAATCTTTCTAGTCACACGTGTTAATGTGCACATTTCCATCTATACACACACACACACACACACACACACACACACACACACACACACACACACACACACACACACACACACACACACAAGGGTAAGAAAAGTCTAAAGTATTTTGGCTTCAATCTGTTCAGGAAAAACAACAAACACGTTCATCTACCTTACGATATCTCAAGAAATTGTATTATTTTCAGATAGTGTCTCTACTAAGCTCGAAGGTTTGATTGAGGAGACATCCTGCTGTGATTGCTGCTCATACCAGGATAATCACCTCTGAAGGATCAGGTCCTGCTGTGATTGCTGCTCATACCAGGATGATCACCTCTGAAGGATCAGGTCCTGCTGTGATTGCTGCTCATACCGGGATGATCACCTCTGAAGGATCAGGTCCTGCTGCTCATACTGGGATAATCGCCTCTGAAGGATCAGGTCCTGCTGCTCATACCGGGATAATCCCCTCTCAAGGATCAGGTCCTGCTGCTCATACCGGGATAATCCCCTCTCAAGGATCAGGTCCTGCTGCTCATACCAGGATAATCCCCTCTGAAGGATCAGGTCCTGCTGCTCATACCAGGATAATCCCCTCTGAAGGATCAGGTCCTGCTGCTCATACTGGGATAATCCACTCTAAAGGATCAGGTCCTGCTGCTCATACCGGGATAATCCCCTCTCAAGGATCAGGTCCGGCTGCTCATACCAGGATAATCCCCTCTGAAGGATCAGGTCCTGCTGCTCATACCAGGATAATCCCCTCTGAAGGATCAGGTCCTGCTGCTCATACTGGGATAATCCACTCTAAAGGATCAGGTCCTGCTGCTCATACCGGGATAATCCCCTCTGAAGGATCAGGTCCTGCTGCTCATACCGGGATAATCAGCTCTAAAGGATCAGGTACTGCTGTTCATACCGGGATAATCAGTTCTAAAGGATCAGGTCTTGCTGCTCATACCGGGATAATCCCCTCTAAAGGATCAGGTCCTGCTGTGATTGCTGCTCATACCAGGATAATCCCCAGTCGGGTAGTAATCACAGTCGGGTAGTGGTCACAGTCGGGTAGTGGTCACAGTCGGGTAGTAATCACAGTCGGGTAGTGGTCACAGTCGGGTAGTAATCACAGTCGGGTAGTGGTCACAGTCGGGTAGTGGTCACAGTCGGGTAGTGGTCACAGTCGGGTAGTAATCACAGTCGGGTAGTAATCACAGTCGGGTAGTGGTCACAGTCGGGTAGTAATCACAGTCGGGTAGTGTTCACAGTCGGGTAGTGATCACAGTCAGGTAGTGGTCACAGTCGGGTAGTGGTCACAGTCGGGTAGTAATCACAGTCGGGTAGTGGTCACAGTCGGGTAGTAGTCACAGTCGGGTAGTGGTCTCAGTCGGGTAGTAATCACAGTCGGGTAGTAATCACAGTCGGGTAGTAATCACAGTCGGGTAGTAATCACAGTCGGGTAGTAATCACAGTCGGGTAGTAATCACAGTCAGGTAGTGGTCACAGTCGGGTAGTGGTCACAGTCGGGTAGTGGTCACAGTCGGGTAGTGTTCACAGTCGGGTAGTAATCACAGTCGGGTAGTGGTCACAGTAAGGTAGAAATCACAGTCGGGTAGTAATCACAGTCGGGTAGTGGTCACAGTTGGGTAGTAATCACAGTCGGGTAGTGGTCAAAGTCGGGTAGTAATCACAGTCTGGTAGTAATCACTGTCTGGTAGTAATCACTGTCGGGTAGTGGTCACAGTCGGGTAGTGGTCACAGTCGGGTAGTAATCACAGTCGGGTAGTAATCACAGTCGGGTAGTAGTCACAGTCGGGTAGTAATCACAGTTGGGTAGTGGTCACAGTCGGGTAGTAATCACAGTCGGGTAGTGGTCACAGTCGGGTAGTAATCACAGTCGGGTAGTGGTCACAGTCGGGTAGCGGTCACAGTCGGGTAGTAATCACAGTCGGGTAGCGGTCAAAGTCGGGTAGTAATCACAGTCGGGTAGTGGTCACAGTCTGGTAGTGTTCACAGTCGGGTAGTGGTCACAGTCGGGTAGTAATCACAGTCGGGTAGTAATCACAGTCGGGTAGTAATCACAGTCGGGTAGTGGTCACAGTCGGGTAGTAATCACAGTTGGGTAGTGGTCACAGTCGGGTAGTAATCACAGTCGGGTAGTAATCACAGTCAGGTAGTGGTCACAGTCGGGTAGTGGTCACAGTCGGGTAGTGGTCACAGTCTGGTAGTGTTCACAGTCGGGTAATGGTCACAGTCAGGTAGTAATCACAGTCGGGTAGTAATCACAGTCGGGTAGTGTTCACAGTCAGGTAGTAATCACAGTCAGGTAGTAATCACAGTCGGGTAGTAATCACAGTCGGGTAGTAATCACAGTCGGGTAGTGTTCACAGTCGGGTAGTAATCACAGTCGGGTAGTAATCACAGTCGGGTAGTGGTCACAGTCGGGTAGTGGTCACAGTCGGGTAGTGGTCACAGTCTGGTAGTGTTCACAGTCGGGTAATGGTCACAGTCAGGTAGTAATCACAGTCGGGTAGTGGTCACAGTCGGGTAGTAATCACAGTCGGGTAGTGGTCACAGTCGAGTAGTGGTCACAGTTGTGTAGTAATCACAGTCGGATAGTGGTCACAGTCGGGTAGTAATCACAGTTGGGTAGTAATCAAAGTCGGGTAGTGGTCACAGTCGGGTAGTAATCACAGTCGGGTAGTAATCACAGTCGGGTAGTAATCACAGTCGGGTAGTAATCACAGTCGGTTAGTAATCACAGTCGGGTAGTAATCACAGTCGGGTAGTGTTCACAGTCAGGTAGTAATCACAGTCAGGTAGTAATCACAGTCGGGTAGTAATCACAGTCGGGTAGTAATCACAGTCGGGTAGTGTTCACAGTCGGGTAGTAATCACAGTCGGGTAGTAATCACAGTCGGGTAGTGTTCACAGTCGGGTAGTAATCACAGTCGGGTAGTAATCACAGTCGGGTAGTGGTCACAGTCGGGTAGTAATCACAGTCGGGTAGTAATCACAGTCGGGTAGTGGTCACAGTCGGGTAGTAATCACAGTCGGGTAGTGTTCACAGTCTGGTAGTGTTCACAGTCGGGTAGTGTTCACAGTCGGGTAGTGGTCACAGTCGGGTAGTAATCACAGTCGGGTAGTGGTCACAGTCAGGTAGTAATCACAGTCGGGTAGTAATCACAGTTGGGTAGTGGTCACAGTCGGGTAGTGTTCACAGTCAGGTAGTATTCACTGTCAGGTAGTAATCACAGTCGGGTAGTGTTCACAGTCAGGTAGTAATCACAGTCGGGTAGTAATCACAGTCGGGTAGTAATCACTGTCGGGTAGTGGTCACAGTCGGGTAGTGGTCACAGTCGGGTAGTAATCACAGTCGGGTAGTAATCACAGTCGGGTAGTAGTCACAGTCGGGTAGTAATCACAGTTGGGTAGTGGTCACAGTCGGGTAGTAATCACAGTCGGGTAGTGGTCACAGTCGGGTAGTAATCACAGTCGGGTAGTGGTCACAGTCGGGTAGCGGTCACAGTCGGGTAGTAATCACAGTCGGGTAGCGGTCACAGTCGGGTAGTAATCACAGTCGGGTAGTGGTCACAGTCTGGTAGTGTTCACAGTCGGGTAGTGGTCACAGTCGGGTAGTAATCACAGTCGGGTAGTAATCACAGTCGGGTAGTGGTCACAGTCGGGTAGTAATCACAGTTGGGTAGTGGTCACAGTCGGGTAGTAATCACAGTCGGGTAGTAATCACAGTCAGGTAGTGGTCACAGTCGGGTAGTGGTCACAGTCGGGTAGTGGTCACAGTCTGGTAGTGTTCACAGTCGGGTAATGGTCACAGTCAGGTAGTAATCACAGTCGGGTAGTGGTCACAGTCGGGTAGTAATCACAGTCGGGTAGTGGTCACAGTCGAGTAGTGGTCACAGTTGTGTAGTAATCACAGTCGGATAGTGGTCACAGTCGGGTAGTAATCACAGTTGGGTAGTAATCACAGTCGGATAGTGGTCACAGTCGGGTAGTAATCACAGTCGGGTAGTAATCACAGTCGGGTAGTAATCACAGTCGGGTAGTAATCACAGTCGGTTAGTAATCACAGTCGGGTAGTAATCACAGTCGGGTAGTGTTCACAGTCAGGTAGTAATCACAGTCAGGTAGTAATCACAGTCGGGTAGTAATCACAGTCGGGTAGTAATCACAGTCGGGTAGTGTTCACAGTCGGGTAGTAATCACAGTCGGGTAGTAATCACAGTCGGGTAGTGGTCACAGTCGGGTAGTGGTCACAGTCGGGTAGTGGTCACAGTCTGGTAGTGTTCACAGTCGGGTAATGGTCACAGTCAGGTAGTAATCACAGTCGGGTAGTGGTCACAGTCGGGTAGTAATCACAGTCGGGTAGTGGTCACAGTCGTGTAGTGGTCACAGTTGTGTAGTAATCACAGTCGGATAGTGGTCACAGTCGGGTAGTAATCACAGTTGGGTAGTAATCACAGTCGGATAGTGGTCACAGTCGGGTAGTAATCACAGTCGGGTAGTAATCACAGTCGGGTAGTAATCACAGTCGGGTAGTAATCACAGTCGGTTAGTAATCACAGTCGGGTAGTAATCACAGTCGGGTAGTGTTCACAGTCAGGTAGTAATCACAGTCAGGTAGTAATCACAGTCGGGTAGTAATCACAGTCGGGTAGTAATCACAGTCGGGTAGTGTTCACAGTCGGGTAGTAATCACAGTCGGGTAGTAATCACAGTCGGGTAGTGTTCACAGTCGGGTACTAATCACAGTCGGGTAGTAATCACAGTCGGGTAGTGGTCACAGTCGGGTAGTAATCACAGTCGGGTAGTAATCACAGTCGGGTAGTGGTCACAGTCGGGTAGTAATCACAGTCGGGTAGTGTTCACAGTCTGGTAGTGTTCACAGTCGGGTAGTGTTCATAGTCGGGTAGTGGTCACAGTCGGGTAGTAATCACAGTCGGGTAGTGGTCACAGTCAGGTAGTAATCACAGTCGGGTAGTAATCACAGTTGGGTAGTGGTCACAGTCGGGTAGTGTTCACAGTCAGGTAGTATTCACTGTCAGGTAGTAATCACAGTCGGGTAGTGTTCACAGTCAGGTAGTAATCACAGTCGGGTAGTAATCACAGTCGGGTAGTAATCACAGTCGGGTAGTGGTCACAGTCGGGTAGTGGTCACAGTCGGGTAGTAATCACAGTCGGGTAGTGGTCACAGTCGGGTAGTAATCACAGTCGGGTAGTAATCACAGTCGGGTGGTGGTCACAGTCGGGTAGTGGTCACAGTCGGGTAGTGGTCACAGTCTGGTAGTGTTCACAGTCGGGTAGTAATCACAGTCGGGTAGTGGTCAGAGTCGGGTAGTAATCACAGTCGGGTAGTAATCACAGTCGGGTAGTGGTCACAGTCGGGTAGTGGTCACAGTCGGGTAGTGGTCACAGTCTGGTAGTGTTCACAGTCGGGTAGTAATCACAGTCGGGTAGTGGTCAGAGTCGGCTAGTAATCACAGTCGGGTAGTGGTCACAGTCGGGTAGTGGTCACAGTCGGGTAGTGGTCACAGTCGGGTAGTGGTCACAGTCGGGTAGTAATCACAGTCGGGTAGTAATCACAGTCGGGTAGTGGTCACAGTCGGGTAGTAATCACAGTCAGGTAGTGGTCACAGTCGGGTAGTTTTCACAGTCGGGTAGTGGTCACAGTCGGGTAGTAATCACGGTCGGGTAGTGGTCACAGTCGGGTAGTGGTCACAGTGGAGTTGTAATCACAGTCGGGTAGTGGTCACAGTCGGGTAGTAATCACAGTCGGGTAGTAATCACAGTCGGGTAGTGGTCACAGTCGGGTAGTAATCACAGTCGGGTAGTGGTCACAGTCGGGTAGTGGTCACAGTCGGGTAGTAATCACAGTCGGGTAGTGGTCACAGTCGGGTAGTGGTCACAGTCGGGTAGTAATCACAGTCGGGTAGTAATCACAGTCGGGTAGTGGTCACAGTCGGGTAGTAATCACAGTCGGGTAGTGTTCACAGTCGGGTAGTGTTCACAGTCGGGTAGTGATCACAGTCGGGTAGTAATCACAGTCGGGTAGTGGTCACAGTCAGGTAGTAATCACAGTCGGGTAGTAATCACAGTTGGGTAGTGGTCACAGTCGGGTAGTGTTCACAGTCAGGTAGTATTCACAGTCAGGTAGTAATCACAGTCGGGTAGTGTTCACAGTCAGGTAGTAATCACAGTCGGGTAGTAATCACAGTCGGATAGTAATCACAGTCAGGTAGTAATCACAGTCGAGTAGTGGTCACAGTCGGGTAGTGGTCACAGTCAGGTAGTAATCACAGTCGGGTAGTGTTCACAGTCAGGTAGTAATCACAGTCGGGTAGTAATCACAGTCGGATAGTAATCACAGTCAGGTAGTAATCACAGTCGGGTAGTGGTCACAGTCGGGTAGTGGTCACAGTCGGGTAGTAATCACAGTCGGGTAGTGGTCAGAGTCGGGTAGTAATCACAGTCGGGTAGTAATCACAGTCGGGTAGTAATCACAGTCGGGTAGTGGTCACAGTCGGGTAGTAATCACAGTCAGGTAGTGGTCACAGTCGGGTAGTAATCACAGTCGGGTAGTGGTCACAGTCGGGTAGTAATCACGGTCGGGTAGTGGTCACAGTCGGGTAGTGGTCACAGTCGAGTTGTAATCACAGTCGGGTAGTGATCACAGTCGGGTAGTAATCACAGTCGGGTAGTAATCACAGTCGGGTAGTGGTCACAGTCGGGTAGTAATCACAGTCGGGTAGTGGTCACAGTCGGGTAGTGGTCACAGTCGGGTAGTAATCACAGTCGGGTAGTGGTCACAGTCGAGTAGTAATCACAGTCGGGTAGTGGTCACAGTCGGGTAGTGGTCACAGTCGGGTAGTGGTCACAGTCGGGTAGTAATCACAGTCGGGTAGTGGTCACAGTCGGGTAGTAATCACAGTCAGGTAGTAATCACAGTCGGGTGGTGGTCACAGTCGGGTAGTGGTCACAGTCGGGTAGTGGTCACAGTCTGGTAGTGTTCACAGTCGGGTAGTAATCACAGTCGGGTAGTGGTCAGAGTCGGGTAGTAATCACAGTCGGGTAGTAATCACAGTCGGGTAGTGGTCACAGTCGGGTAGTGGTCACAGTCGGGTAGTGGTCACAGTCTGGTAGTGTTCACAGTCGGGTAGTAATCACAGTCGGGTAGTGGTCAGAGTCGGGTAGTAATCACAGTCGGGTAGTGGTCACAGTCGGGTAGTGGTCACAGTCGGGTAGTGGTCACAGTCGGGTAGTAATCACAGTCGGGTAGTAATCACAGTCGGGTAGTGGTCACAGTCGGGTAGTAATCACAGTCAGGTAGTGGTCACAGTCGGGTAGTTTTCACAGTCGGGTAGTGGTCACAGTCGGGTAGTGGTCACAGTGGAGTTGTAATCACAGTCGGGTAGTGGTCACAGTCGGGTAGTGGTCACAGTCGGGTAGTAATCACAGTCGGGTAGTGGTCACAGTCGAGTAGTAATCACAGTCGGGTAGTGGTCACAGTCGGGTAGTGGTCACAGTCGGGTAGTAATCACAGTCGGGTAGTGGTCACAGTCGGGTAGTAATCACAGTCAGGTAGTAATCACAGTCGGGTGGTGGTCACAGTCGGGTAGTGGTCACAGTCGGGTAGTGGTCACAGTCTGGTAGTGTTCACAGTCGGGTAGTAATCACAGTCGGGTAGTGGTCAGAGTCGGGTAGTAATCACAGTCGGGTAGTAATCACAGTCGGGTAGTGGTCACAGTCGGGTAGTGGTCACAGTCGGGTAGTGGTCACAGTCTGGTAGTGTTCACAGTCGGGTAGTAATCACAGTCGGGTATGGGTCAGAGTCGGGTAGTAATCACAGTCGGGTAGTGGTCACAGTCGGGTAGTGGTCACAGTCGGGTAGTGGTCACAGTCGGGTAGTAATCACAGTCGGGTAGTAATCACAGTCGGGTAGTGGTCACAGTCGGGTAGTAATCACAGTCAGGTAGTGGTCACAGTCGGGTAGTTTTCACAGTCGGGTAGTGGTCACAGTCGGGTAGTGGTCACAGTGGAGTTGTAATCACAGTCGGGTAGTGGTCACAGTTGGGTAGTCATCACAGTCGGGTAGTAATCACAGTCGGGTAGTGGTCACAGTCGGGTAGTAATCACAGTCGGGTAGTAATCACAGTCGGGTAGTGGTCACAGTCGGGTAGTAATCACAGTCGGGTAGTGGTCACAGTCGGGTAGTGGTCACAGTCGGGTAGTAATCACAGTCGGGTAGTAATCACAGTCGGGTAGTGGTCACAGTCGGGTAGTAATCACAGTCGGGTAGTGTTCACAGTCGGGTAGTGTTCACAGTCGGGTAGTGATCACAGTCGGGTAGTAATCACAGTCGGGTAGTGGTCACAGTCAGGTAGTAATCACAGTCGGGTAGTAATCACAGTTGGGTAGTGGTCACAGTCGGGTAGTGTTCACAGTCAGGTAGTATTCACAGTCAGGTAGTAATCACAGTCGGGTAGTGTTCACAGTCAGGTAGTAATCACAGTCGGGTAGTAATCACAGTCGGATAGTAATCACAGTCAGGTAGTAATCACAGTCGGGTAGTGGTCACAGTCGGGTAGTGGTCACAGTCGGGTAGTAATCACAGTCGGGTAGTGGTCAGAGTCGGGTAGTAATCACAGTCGGGTAGTGTTCACAGTCAGGTAGTAATCACAGTCGAGTAGTGGTCACAGTCGGGTAGTGGTCACAGTCAGGTAGTAATCACAGTCGGGTAGTGTTCACAGTCAGGTAGTAATCACAGTCGGGTAGTAATCACAGTCGGATAGTAATCACAGTCAGGTAGTAATCACAGTCGGGTAGTGGTCACAGTCGGGTAGTGGTCACAGTCGGGTAGTAATCACAGTCGGGTAGTGGTCAGAGTCGGGTAGTAATCACAGTCGGGTAGTGTTCACAGTCAGGTAGTAATCACAGTCGGGTAGTAATCACAGTCGGATAGTAATCACAGTCAGGTAGTAATCACAGTCGGGTAGTGGTCACAGTCGGGTAGTGGTCACAGTCGGGTAGTAATCACAGTCGGGTAGTGGTCAGAGTCGGGTAGTAATCACAGTCGGGTAGTAATCACAGTCGGGTAGTAATCACAGTCGGGTAGTGGTCACAGTCGGGTAGTAATCACAGTAAGGTAGTGGTCACAGTCGGGTAGTAATCACAGTCGGGTAGTGGTCACAGTCGGGTAGTAATCACGGTCGGGTAGTGGTCACAGTCGGGTAGTGGTCACAGTCGAGTTGTAATCACAGTCGGGTAGTGATCACAGTCGGGTAGTAATCACAGTCGGGTAGTAATCACAGTCGGGTAGTGGTCACAGTCGGGTAGTAATCACAGTCGGGTAGTGGTCACAGTCGGGTAGTGGTCACAGTCGGGTAGTAATCACAGTCGGGTAGTGGTCACAGTCGAGTAGTAATCACAGTCGGGTAGTAATCACAGTCGGGTAGTGGTCACAGTCGGGTAGTGGTCACAGTCGGGTAGTGGTCACAGTCGGGTAGTAATCATAGTCGGGTAGTAATCACAGTCGGGTAGTGGTCACAGTCGGGTAGTGGTCACAGTCGGGTAGTGGTCACAGTCGGGTAGTAATCACAGTCGGGTAGTGGTCAGAGTCGGGTAGTAATCACAGTCGGGTAGTGTTCACAGTCAGGTAGTAATCACAGTCGAGTAGTGGTCACAGTCGGGTAGTGGTCACAGTCAGGTAGTAATCACAGTCGGGTAGTGTTCACAGTCAGGTAGTAATCACAGTCGGGTAGTAATCACAGTCGGATAGTAATCACAGTCAGGTAGTAATCACAGTCGGGTAGTGGTCACAGTCGGGTAGTGGTCACAGTCGGGTAGTAATCACAGTCGGGTAGTGTTCAGAGTCGGGTAGTAATCACAGTCGGGTAGTGTTCACAGTCAGGTAGTAATCACAGTCGGGTAGTAATCACAGTCGGATAGTAATCACAGTCAGGTAGTAATCACAGTCGGGTAGTGGTCACAGCCGGGTAGTGGTCACAGTCGGGTAGTAATCACAGTCGGGTAGTGGTCAGAGTCGGGTAGTAATCACAGTCGGGTAGTAATCACAGTCGGGTAGTAATCACAGTCGGGTAGTGGTCACAGTCGGGTAGTAATCACAGTAAGGTAGTGGTCACAGTCGGGTAGTAATCACAGTCGGGTAGTGGTCACAGTCGGGTAGTAATCACGGTCGGGTAGTGGTCACAGTCGGGTAGTGGTCACAGTCGAGTTGTAATCACAGTCGGGTAGTGATCACAGTCGGGTAGTAATCACAGTCGGGTAGTAATCACAGTCGGGTAGTGGTCACAGTCGGGCAGTAATCACAGTCGGGTAGTGGTCACAGTCGGGTAGTGGTCACAGTCGGGTAGTAATCACAGTCGGGTAGTGGTCACAGTCGAGTAGTAATCACAGTCGGGTAGTAATCACAGTCGGGTAGTGGTCACAGTCGGGTAGTGGTCACAGTCGGGTAGTGGTCACAGTCGGGTAGTAATCATAGTCGGGTAGTAATCACAGTCGGGTAGTGGTCACAGTCGGGTAGTGGTCACAGTCGGGTAGTAATCACAGTCGGGTAGTAATCACAGTCGGGTAGTGGTCACAGTTGGGTAGTAATCACAGTCGGGTAGTAATCACAGTCAGGTAGTAATCACAGTCAGGTAGTGGTCACAGTCGGGTAGTGGTCACAGTCGGGTAGTGGTCACAGTCAGGTAGTAATCACAGTCGGGTAGTAATCACAGTTGGGTAGTGGTCACAGTCGGGTAGTAATCACAGTCGGGTAGTAATCACCGTCGGGTAGTGGTCACAGTCGGGAAGTGGTCACAGTCGGGTAGTGGTCACAGTCGGGTAGTATTCACAGTCGGGTAGTGGTTACAGTCGGGTAGTGGTCACAGTCGGGTAGTAATCATAGTCGGGTAGTGGTCACAGTCGAGTAGTGGTCACAGTCGGGTAGTGGTCACAGTCGGGAAGTAATCACAGTCGGGTAGTGGTCACAGTCGGGTAGTAATCACAGTCGGGTAGTGGTCACAGTCGGGTAGTGTTCACAGTCGGGTAGTGGTCACAGTCGGGTAGTAATCACAGTCGGGTAGTGGTCACAGTCGGGTAGTAATCACAGTCGGGTAGTGGTCACAGTCGGGTAGTGTTCACAGTCGGGTAGTGGTCACAGTCGGGTAGTAATCACAGTCGGGTAGTAATCACAGTCGGGTAGTAATCACAGTCGGGTAGTGGTCACAGTCGGGTAGTAATCACAGTCGGGTAGTGGTCACAGTCGGGTAGTGGTCACAGTCAGGTAGTAATCACAGTCCGGTAGTGGTCACAGTCAGGTAGTAATCACAGTCCGGTAGTGGTCACAGTCGGGTAGTGGTCACAGTCGGGTAGTGGTCACAGTCAGGTAGTGGTCACAGTCGGGTAGTGGTCAATGTCGGGGAGTAATCACAGTCGGGTAGTGGTCACAGTCGGGTAGTGGTCACAGTCGGGTAGTGATCACAGTCGGGTAGTGGTCACAGTCAGGTAGTGGTCACAGTCGGGTAGTGGTCACAGTCGGGGAGTAATCACAGTCGGGTAGTGGTCACAGTCGGGTAGTGGTCACAGTCGCGTAGTAATCACAGTCGGGTAGTGGTCACAGTCGAGTAGTGGTCACAGTCGGGTAGTAATCACAGTCGGGTAGTAATCACAGTCGGGTAGTGCTCACAGTCGGGTAGTAATCACAGTCGGGTAGTAATCACAGTCGGGTAGTGGTCACAGTCGGGTAGTGGTCACAGTCAGGTAGTAATCACAGTCGGGTAGTGTTCACAGTCAGGTAGTAATCACAGTCGGGTAGTAATCACAGTTGGATAGTAATCACAGTCAGGTAGTAATCACAGTCGGGTAGTGGTCACAGTCGGGTAGTGGTCACAGTCGGGTAGTAATCACAGTCGGGTAGTGGTCAGAGTCGGGTAGTAATCACAGTCGGGTAGTGTTCACAGTCAGGTAGTAATCACAGTCGAGTAGTGGTCACAGTCGGGTAGTGGTCACAGTCAGGTAGTAATCACAGTCGGGTAGTGTTCACAGTCAGGTAGTAATCACAGTCGGGTAGTAATCACAGTCGGATAGTAATCACAGTCAGGTAGTAATCACAGTCGGGTAGTGGTCACAGTCGGGTAGTGGTCACAGTCGGGTAGTAATCACAGTCGGGTAGTGGTCAGAGTCGGGTAGTAATCACAGTCGGGTAGTGTTCACAGTCAGGTAGTAATCACAGTCGGGTAGTAATCACAGTCGGATAGTAATCACAGTCAGGTAGTAATCACAGTCGGGTAGTGGTCACAGTCGGGTAGTGGTCACAGTCGGGTAGTAATCACAGTCGGGTAGTGGTCAGAGTCGGGTAGTAATCACAGTCGGGTAGTAATCACAGTCGGGTAGTAATCACAGTCGGGTAGTGGTCACAGTCGGGTAGTAATCACAGTCAGGTAGTGGTCACAGTCGGGTAGTAATCACAGTCGGGTAGTGGTCACAGTCGGGTAGTAATCACGGTCGGGTAGTGGTCACAGTCGGGTAGTGGTCACAGTCGAGTTGTAATCACAGTCGGGTAGTGATCACAGTCGGGTAGTAATCACAGTCGGGTAGTAATCACAGTCGGGTAGTGGTCACAGTCGGGTAGTAATCACAGTCGGGTAGTGGTCACAGTCGGGTAGTGGTCACAGTCGGGTAGTAATCACAGTCGGGTAGTGGTCACAGTCGAGTAGTAATCACAGTCGGGTAGTAATCACAGTCGGGTAGTGGTCACAGTCGGGTAGTGGTCACAGTCGGGTAGTGGTCACAGTCGGGTAGTAATCATAGTCGGGTAGTAATCACAGTCGGGTAGTGGTCACAGTCGGGTAGTGGTCACAGTCGGGTAGTAATCACAGTCGGGTAGTAATCACAGTCGGGTAGTGGTCACAGTTGGGTAGTAATCACAGTCGGGTAGTAATCACAGTCAGGTAGTAATCACAGTCAGGTAGTGGTCACAGTCGGGTAGTGGTCACAGTCGGGTAGTGGTCACAGTCAGGTAGTAATCACAGTCGGGTAGTAATCACAGTTGGGTAGTGGTCACAGTCGGGTAGTAATCACAGTCGGGTAGTAATCACCGTCGGGTAGTCGTCACAGTCAGGTAGCAATCACAGTCGAGTAGTAATCACAGTCGGGTAGTAATCACAGTCGGGTAGTGGTCACAGTCGGGTAGTGGTCACAGTCGGGAAGTGGTCACAGTCGGGTAGTGGTCACAGTCGGGTAGTAATCACAGTCGGGTAGTGGTTACAGTCGGGTAGTGGTCACAGTCGGGTAGTAATCATAGTCGGGTAGTGGTCACAGTCGAGTAGTGGTCACAGTCGGGTAGTGGTCACAGTCGGGAAGTAATCACAGTCGGGTAGTGGTCACAGTCGGGTAGTAATCACAGTCGGGTAGTGGTCACAGTCGGGTAGTGTTCACAGTCGGGTAGTGGTCACAGTCAGGTAGTAATCACAGTCGGGTAGTAATCACAGTCGGGTAGTAATCACAGTCGGGTAGTGGTCACAGTCGGGTAGTAATCACAGTCGGGTAGTGGTCACAGTCGGGTAGTGGTCACAGTCAGGTAGTAATCACAGTCCGGTAGTGGTCACAGTCAGGTAGTAATCACAGTCCGGTAGTGGTCACAGTCGGGTAGTGGTCACAGTCGGGTAGTGGTCACAGTCAGGTAGTGGTCACAGTCGGGTAGTGGTCACAGTCGGGGAGTAATCACAGTCGGGTAGTGGTCACAGTCGGGTAGTGGTCACAGTCGGGTAGTGATCACAGTCGGGTAGTGGTCACAGTCAGGTAGTGGTCACAGTCGGGTAGTGGTCACAGTCGGGGAGTAATCACAGTCGGGTAGTGGTCACAGTCGGGTAGTGGTCACAGTCGCGTAGTAATCACAGTCGGGTAGTGGTCACAGTCGAGTAGTGGTCACAGTCGGGTAGTAATCACAGTCGGGTAGTAATCACAGTCGGGTAGTGGTCACAGTCGGGTAGTAATCACAGTCGGGTAGTAATCACAGTCGGGTAGTGGTCACAGTCGGGTAGTGTTCACAGTCGGGTAGTGGTCACAGTCAGGTAGTAATCACAGTCGGGTAGTAATCACAGTCGGGTAGTAATCACAGTCGGGTAGTGGTCACAGTCGGGTAGTAATCACAGTCGGGTAGTGGTCACAGTCGGGTAGTGGTCACAGTCGGGTAGTGGTCACAGTCGGGTAGTGGTCACAGTCAGGTAGTAATCACAGTCCGGTAGTGGTCACAGTCAGGTAGTATTCACAGTACTTTAGTGGTCACAGTCGGGTAGTTGTCACAGTCGGGTAGTGGTCACAGTCGGGTAGTGGTCACAGTCGGGTAGTGGTCACAGTCGGGAAGTGGTCACAGTCGGGTAGTGGTCACAGTCGGGTAGTAATCACAGTCGGGTAGTGGTCACAGTCGGGTAGTGGTCACAGTCGGGTAGTAATCACAGTCGGGTAGTAATCACAGTCGGGTAGTGGTCACAGTCGGGTAGTGTTCACAGTCGGGTAGTAGTCACAGTCGGGTAGTAATCACAGTCGGGTAGTAATCACAGTCGGGTAGTAATCACAGTCGGGTAGTGGTCACAGTCGGGTAGTAATCACAGTCGGGTAGTAATCACAGTCGGGTAGTGGTCACAGTCGGGTAGTAATCACAGTCGGGTAGTGGTCACAGTCGGGTAGTGGTCACAGTCGGGTAGTGGTAACAGTCCGGTAGTGGTCACAGTCAGGTAGTAATCACAGTCCGGTAGTGGTCACAGTCAGGTAGTAATCACAGTCCGGTAGTGGTCACAGTCGGGTAGTGGTCACAGTCGGGTAGTGGTCACAGTCGGGTAGTGGTCACAGTCGGGTAGTGGTCACAGTCGGGTAGTGGTCACAGTCAGGTAGTGGTCACAGTCGGGTAGTGGTCACAGTCGGGTAGTGTTCACAGTCGGGTAGTGGTCACAGTCGGGTAGTGGTCACAGTCGCGTAGTAATCACAGTCGGGTAGTGGTCACAGTCGAGTAGTGGTCACAGTCGGGTAGTAATCACAGTCGGGTAGTAATCACAGTCGGGTAGTGGTCACAGTCGGGTAGTAATCACAGTCGGGTAGTAATCAGTCGGGTAGTGGTCACAGTCGGGTAGTGTTCACAGTCGGGTAGTGGTCACAGTCAGGTAGTAATCACAGTCGGGTAGTAATCACAGTCGGGTAGTAATCACAGTCGGGTAGTGGTCACAGTCGGGTAGTAATCACAGTCGGGTAGTGGTCACAGTCGGGTAGTAATCACAGTCGGGTAGTGGTCACAGTCGGGTAGTGTTCACAGTCGGGTAGTGGTCACAGTCAGGTAGTAATCACAGTCGGGTAGTAATCACAGTCGGGTAGTAATCACAGTCGGGTAGTGGTCACAGTCGGGTAGTAATCACAGTCGGGTAGTGGTCACAGTCGGGTAGTGGTCACAGTCAGGTAGTAATCACAGTCCGGTAGTGGTCACAGTCAGGTAGTAATCACAGTCCGGTAGTGGTCACAGTCGGGTAGTGGTCACAGTCGGGTAGTGGTCACAGTCAGGTAGTGGTCACAGTCGGGTAGTGGTCACAGTCGGGGAGTAATCACAGTCGGGTAGTGGTCACAGTCGGGTAGTGGTCACAGTCGGGTAGTGATCACAGTCGGGTAGTGGTCACAGTCAGGTAGTGGTCACAGTCGGGTAGTGGTCACAGTCGGGGAGTAATCACAGTCGGGTAGTGGTCACAGTCGGGTAGTGGTCACAGTCGCGTAGTAATCACAGTCGGGTAGTGGTCACAGTCGAGTAGTGGTCACAGTCGGGTAGTAATCACAGTCGGGTAGTAATCACAGTCGGGTAGTGGTCACAGTCGGGTAGTAATCACAGTCGGGTAGTAATCACAGTCGGGTAGTGGTCACAGTCGGGTAGTGTTCACAGTCGGGTAGTGGTCACAGTCAGGTAGTAATCACAGTCGGGTAGTAATCACAGTCGGGTAGTAATCACAGTCGGGTAGTGGTCACAGTCGGGTAGTAATCACAGTCGGGTAGTGGTCACAGTCGGGTAGTGGTCACAGTCGGGTAGTGGTCACGGTCGGGTAGTGGTCACAGTCGGGTAGTGGTAACAGTCCGGTAGTGGTCACAGTCAGGTAGTAATCACAGTCCGGTAGTGGTCACAGTCAGGTAGTAATCACAGTCCGGTAGTGGTCACAGTCGGGTAGTGGTCACAGTCGGGTAGTGGTCACAGTCGGGTAGTGGTCACAGTCGGGTAGTGGTCACAGTCGGGTAGTGGTCACAGTCAGGTAGTGGTCACAGTCGGGTAGTGGTCACAGTCGGGTAGTGTTCACAGTCGGGTAGTGGTCACAGTCGGGTAGTGGTCACAGTCGCGTAGTAATCACAGTCGGGTAGTGGTCACAGTCGAGTAGTGGTCACAGTCGGGTAGTAATCACAGTCGGGTAGTAATCACAGTCGGGTAGTGGTCACAGTCGGGTAGTAATCACAGTCGGGTAGTAATCAGTCGGGTAGTGGTCACAGTCGGGTAGTGTTCACAGTCGGGTAGTGGTCACAGTCAGGTAGTAATCACAGTCGGGTAGTAATCACAGTCGGGTAGTAATCACAGTCGGGTAGTGGTCACAGTCGGGTAGTAATCACAGTCGGGTAGTGGTCACAGTCGGGTAGTAATCACAGTCGGGTAGTGGTCACAGTCGGGTAGTGTTCACAGTCGGGTAGTGGTCACAGTCAGGTAGTAATCACAGTCGGGTAGTAATCACAGTCGGGTAGTAATCACAGTCGGGTAGTGGTCACAGTCGGGTAGTAATCACAGTCGGGTAGTGGTCACAGTCGGGTAGTGGTCACAGTCAGGTAGTAATCACAGTCCGGTAGTGGTCACAGTCAGGTAGTAATCACAGTCCGGTAGTGGTCACAGTCGGGTAGTGGTCACAGTCGGGTAGTGGTCACAGTCAGGTAGTGGTCACAGTCGGGTAGTGGTCACAGTCGGGGAGTAATCACAGTCGGGTAGTGGTCACAGTCGGGTAGTGGTCACAGTCGGGTAGTGATCACAGTCGGGTAGTGGTCACAGTCAGGTAGTGGTCACAGTCGGGTAGTGGTCACAGTCGGGGAGTAATCACAGTCGGGTAGTGGTCACAGTCGGGTAGTGGTCACAGTCGCGTAGTAATCACAGTCGGGTAGTGGTCACAGTCGAGTAGTGGTCACAGTCGGGTAGTAATCACAGTCGGGTAGTAATCACAGTCGGGTAGTGGTCACAGTCGGGTAGTAATCACAGTCGGGTAGTAATCACAGTCGGGTAGTGGTCACAGTCGGGTAGTGTTCACAGTCGGGTAGTGGTCACAGTCAGGTAGTAATCACAGTCGGGTAGTAATCACAGTCGGGTAGTAATCACAGTCGGGTAGTGGTCACAGTCGGGTAGTAATCACAGTCGGGTAGTGGTCACAGTCGGGTAGTGGTCACAGTCGGGTAGTGGTCACAGTCGGGTAGTGGTCACAGTCGGGTAGTGGTCACAGTCAGGTAGTGGTCACAGTCGGGTAGTGGTCACAGTCGGGGAGTAATCACAGTCGGGTAGTGGTCACAGTCGGGTAGTGGTCACAGTCGCGTAGTAATCACAGTCGGGTAGTGGTCACAGTCGAGTAGTGGTCACAGTCGGGTAGTAATCACAGTCGGGTAGTAATCACAGTCGGGTAGTGGTCACAGTCGGGTAGTAATCACAGTCGGGTAGTAATCACAGTCGGGTAGTGGTCACAGTCGGGTAGTGGTCACAGTCGGGTAGTGGTCACAGTCGGGTAGTGGTCACAGTCAGGTAGTGGTCACAGTCGGGTAGTGGTCACAGTCGGGTAGTGTTCACAGTCGGGTAGTGGTCACAGTCGGGTAGTGGTCACAGTCGCGTAGTAATCACAGTCGGGTAGTGGTCACAGTCGAGTAGTGGTCACAGTCGGGTAGTAATCACAGTCGGGTAGTAATCACAGTCGGGTAGTGGTCACAGTCGGGTAGTAATCACAGTCGGGTAGTAATCAGTCGGGTAGTGGTCACAGTCGGGTAGTGTTCACAGTCGGGTAGTGGTCACAGTCAGGTAGTAATCACAGTCGGGTAGTAATCACAGTCGGGTAGTAATCACAGTCGGGTAGTGGTCACAGTCGGGTAGTAATCACAGTCGGGTAGTGGTCACAGTCGGGTAGTAATCACAGTCGGGTAGTGGTCACAGTCGGGTAGTGTTCACAGTCGGGTAGTGGTCACAGTCAGGTAGTAATCACAGTCGGGTAGTAATCACAGTCGGGTAGTAATCACAGTCGGGTAGTGGTCACAGTCGGGTAGTAATCACAGTCGGGTAGTGGTCACAGTCGGGTAGTGGTCACAGTCAGGTAGTAATCACAGTCCGGTAGTGGTCACAGTCAGGTAGTAATCACAGTCCGGTAGTGGTCACAGTCGGGTAGTGGTCACAGTCGGGTAGTGGTCACAGTCAGGTAGTGGTCACAGTCGGGTAGTGGTCACAGTCGGGGAGTAATCACAGTCGGGTAGTGGTCACAGTCGGGTAGTGGTCACAGTCGGGTAGTGATCACAGTCGGGTAGTGGTCACAGTCAGGTAGTGGTCACAGTCGGGTAGTGGTCACAGTCGGGGAGTAATCACAGTCGGGTAGTGGTCACAGTCGGGTAGTGGTCACAGTCGCGTAGTAATCACAGTCGGGTAGTGGTCACAGTCGAGTAGTGGTCACAGTCGGGTAGTAATCACAGTCGGGTAGTAATCACAGTCGGGTAGTGGTCACAGTCGGGTAGTAATCACAGTCGGGTAGTAATCACAGTCGGGTAGTGGTCACAGTCGGGTAGTGTTCACAGTCGGGTAGTGGTCACAGTCAGGTAGTAATCACAGTCGGGTAGTAATCACAGTCGGGTAGTAATCACAGTCGGGTAGTGGTCACAGTCGGGTAGTAATCACAGTCGGGTAGTGGTCACAGTCGGGTAGTGGTCACAGTCGGGTAGTGGTCACAGTCGGGTAGTGGTCACAGTCAGGTAGTAATCACAGTCCGGTAGTGGTCACAGTCAGGTAGTATTCACAGTACTTTAGTGGTCACAGTCGGGTAGTTGTCACAGTCGGGTAGTGGTCACAGTCGGGTAGTGGTCACAGTCGGGTAGTGGTCACAGTCGGGAAGTGGTCACAGTCGGGTAGTGGTCACAGTCGGGTAGTAATCACAGTCGGGTAGTGGTCACAGTCGGGTAGTGGTCACAGTCGGGTAGTAATCACAGTCGGGTAGTAATCACAGTCGGGTAGTGGTCACAGTCGGGTAGTGTTCACAGTCGGGTAGTAGTCACAGTCAGGTAGTAATCACAGTCGGGTAGTAATCACAGTCGGGTAGTAATCACAGTCGGGTAGTGGTCACAGTCGGGTAGTAATCACAGTCGGGTAGTAATCACAGTCGGGTAGTGGTCACAGTCGGGTAGTAATCACAGTCGGGTAGTGGTCACAGTCGGGTAGTGGTCACAGTCGGGTAGTGGTAACAGTCCGGTAGTGGTCACAGTCAGGTAGTAATCACAGTCCGGTAGTGGTCACAGTCAGGTAGTAATCACAGTCCGGTAGTGGTCACAGTCGGGTAGTGGTCACAGTCGGGTAGTGGTCACAGTCGGGTAGTGGTCACAGTCGGGTAGTGGTCACAGTCGGGTAGTGGTCACAGTCAGGTAGTGGTCACAGTCGGGTAGTGGTCACAGTCGGGTAGTGTTCACAGTCGGGTAGTGGTCACAGTCGGGTAGTGGTCACAGTCGCGTAGTAATCACAGTCGGGTAGTGGTCACAGTCGAGTAGTGGTCACAGTCGGGTAGTAATCACAGTCGGGTAGTAATCACAGTCGGGTAGTGGTCACAGTCGGGTAGTAATCACAGTCGGGTAGTAATCAGTCGGGTAGTGGTCACAGTCGGGTAGTGTTCACAGTCGGGTAGTGGTCACAGTCAGGTAGTAATCACAGTCGGGTAGTAATCACAGTCGGGTAGTAATCACAGTCGGGTAGTGGTCACAGTCGGGTAGTAATCACAGTCGGGTAGTGGTCACAGTCGGGTAGTGGTCACAGTCGGGTAGTGGTCACAGTCGGGTAGTGGTCACAGTCAGGTAGTAATCACAGTCCGGTAGTGGTCACAGTCAGGTAGTATTCACAGTACGGTAGTGGTCACAGTCGGGTAGTATTCACAGTACGGTAGTGGTCACAGTCGGGTAGTTGTCACAGTCGGGTAGTGGTCACAGTCGGGTAGTGGTCACAGTCGGGTAGTGGTCACAGTCGGGAAGTGGTCACAGTCGGGTAGTGGTCACAGTCGGGAAGTAATCACAGTCGGGTAGTGGTCACAGTCGGGTAGTGGTCACAGTCGGGTAGTAATCATAGTCGGGTAGTGGTCACAGTCGAGTAGTGGTCACAGTCGGGTAGTGGTCACAGTCGGGAAGTAATCACAGTCGGGTAGTGGTCACAGTCGGGTAGTAATCACAGTCGGGTAGTAATCACAGTCGGGTAGTGGTCACAGTCGGGTAGTGTTCACAGTCGGGTAGTGGTCACAGTCAGGTAGTAATCACAGTCGGGTAGTAATCACAGTCGGGTAGTAATCACAGTCGGGTAGTGGTCACAGTCGGGTAGTAATCACAGTCGGGTAGTGGTCACAGTCGGGTAGTGGTCACAGTCGGGTAGTGGTCACAGTCAGGTAGTAATCACAGTCCGGTAGTGGTCACAGTCAGGTAGTAATCACAGTCCGGTAGTGGTCACAGTCGGGTAGTGGTCACAGTCGGGTAGTGGTCACAGTCGGGTAGTGGTCACAGTCGGGTAGTAATCACAGTCGGGTAGTAATCACAGTCGGGTAGTGGTCACAGTCGGGTAGTAATCACAGTCGGGTAGTGTTCACAGTCGGGTAGTGTTCACAGTCGGGTAGTGATCACAGTCGGGTAGTAATCACAGTCGGGTAGTGGTCACAGTCAGGTAGTAATCACAGTCGGGTAGTAATCACAGTTGGGTAGTGGTCACAGTTGGGTAGTGTTCACAGTCAGGTAGTATTCACAGTCAGGTAGTAATCACAGTCGGGTAGTGTTCACAGTCAGGTAGTAATCACAGTCGGGTAGTAATCACAGTCGGTTAGTAATCACAGTCAGGTAGTAATCACAGTCGAGTAGTGGTCACAGTCGGGTAGTGGTCACAGTCAGGTAGTAATCACAGTCGGGTAGTGTTCACAGTCAGGTAGTAATCACAGTCGGGTAGTAATCACAGTCGGAAAGTAATCACAGTCAGGTAGTAATCACAGTCGGGTAGTGGTCACAGTCGGGTAGTGGTCACAGTCGGGTAGTAATCACAGTCGGGTAGTGGTCAGAGTCGGGTAGTAATCACAGTCGGGTAGTAATCACAGTCGGGTAGTAATCACAGTCGGGTAGTGGTCACAGTCGGGTAGTAATCACAGTCGGGTAGTAATCACAGTCGGGTAGTGGTCACAGTCGGGTAGTGTTCACAGTCGGGTAGTGGTCACAGTCAGGTAGTAATCACAGTCGGGTAGTAATCACAGTCGGGTAGTAATCACAGTCGGGTAGTGGTCACAGTCGGGTAGTAATCACAGTCGGGTAGTGGTCACAGTCGGGTAGTGGTCACAGTCGGGTAGTGGTCACAGTCGGGTAGTGGTCACAGTCAGGTAGTAATCACAGTCCGGTAGTGGTCACAGTCAGGTAGTAATCACAGTCCGGTAGTGGTCACAGTCGGGTAGTGGTCACAGTCAGGTAGTGGTCACAGTCGGGTACTGGTCACAGTCGGGGAGTAATCACAGTGGGGTAGTGGTCACAGTCGGGTAGTGGTCACAGTCGGGTAGTGGTCACAGTCGGGTAGTGGTCACAGTCAGGTAGTGGTCACAGTCGGGTAGTGGTCACAGTCGGGGAGTAATCACAGTCGGGTAGTGGTCACAGTCGGGTAGTAATCACGGTCGGGTAGTGGTCACAGTCGGGTAGTGGTCACAGTCGAGTTGTAATCACAGTCGGGTAGTGCTCACAGTCGGGTAGTAATCACAGTCGGGTAGTAATCACAGTCGGGTAGTGGTCACAGTCGGGTAGTAATCACAGTCGGGTAGTGGTCACAGTCGGGTAGTGGTCACAGTCGGGTAGTAATCACAGTCGGGTAGTGGTCACAGTCGAGTAGTAATCACAGTCGGGTAGTAATCACAGTCGGGTAGTGGTCACAGTCGGGTAGTGGTCACAGTCGGGTAGTGGTCACAGTCGGGTAGTAATCATAGTCGGGTAGTAATCACAGTCGGGTAGTGGTCACAGTCGGGTAGTGGTCACAGTCGGGTAGTATTCACAGTCGGGTAGTAATCACAGTCGGGTAGTGGTCACAGTCGGGTAGTAATCACAGTCGGGTAGTAATCACAGTCAGGTAGTAATCACAGTCAGGTAGTGGTCACAGTCAGGTAGTGGTCACAGTCGGGTAGTGGTCACAGTCGGGTAGTGGTCACAGTCAGGTAGTAATCACAGTCGGGTAGTAATCACAGTTGGGTCGTGGTCACAGTCGGGTAGTAATCACAGTCGGGTAGTAATCACCCTCGGGTAGTCGTCACAGTCAGGTAGCAATCACAGTCGAGTAGTAATCACAGTCGGGTAGTAATCACAGTCGGGTAGTGGTCACAGTCGCGTAGTGGTCACAGTCGGGAAGTGGTCACAGTCGGGTAGTGGTCACAGTCGGGTAGTAATCACAGTCGGGTAGTGGTCACAGTCGGGTAGTGGTCACAGTCGGGTAGTAATCACAGTCGGGTAGTGGTCACAGTCGAGTAGTGGTCACAGTCGGGTAGTGGTCACAGTCGGGTAGTAATCACAGTCGGGTAGTGGTCATAGTCGGGTAGTAATCACAGTCGGGTAGTAATCACAGTCGGGTAGTGGTCACAGTCGGGTAGTGTTCACAGTCGGGTAGTGGTCACAGTCAGGTAGTAATCACAGTCGGGTAGTAATCACAGTCGGGTAGTAATCACAGTCGGGTAGTGGTCACAGTCGGGTAGTAATCACAGTCGGGTAGTGGTCACAGTCGGGTAGTGGTCACAGTCGGGTAGTGGTCACAGTCGGGTAGTGGTCACAGTCAGGTAGTAATCACAGTCCGGTAGTGGTCACAGTCAGGTAGTAATCACAGTCCGGTAGTGGTCACAGTCGGGTAGTGGTCACAGTCGGGTAGTGGTCACAGTCAGGTAGTGGTCACAGTCGGGTACTGGTCACAGTCGGGGAGTAATCACAGTCGGGTAGTGGTCACAGTCGGGTAGTGGTCACAGTCGGGTAGTGGTCACAGTCGGGTAGTGGTCACAGTCTGGTAGTGGTCACAGTCGGGTAGTGGTCACAGTCGGGGAGTAATCACAGTCGGGTAGTGGTCACAGTCGGGTAGTGGTCACAGTCGGGTAGTAATCACAGTCGGGTAGTGGTCACAGTCGAGTAGTGGTCACAGTCGGGTAGTAATCACAGTCGGGTAGTAATCAGAGTCGGGTAGTGGTCACAGTCGGGTAGTAATCACAGTCGGGTAGTAATCACAGTCGGGTAGTGTTCACAGTCAGGTAGTAATCACAGTCGGGTAGTAATCACAGTCGGATAGTAATCACAGTCAGGTAGTAATCACAGTCGAGTAGTGGTCACAGTCGGGTAGTGGTCACAGTCAGGTAGTAATCACAGTCGGGTAGTGTTCACAGTCAGGTAGTAATCACAGTCGGGTAGTAATCACAGTCGGAAAGTAATCACAGTCAGGTAGTAATCACAGTCGGGTAGTGGTCACAGTCGGGTAGTGGTCACAGTCGGGTAGTAATCACAGTCGGGTAGTGGTCAGAGTCGGGTAGTAATCACAGTCGGGTAGTAATCACAGTCGGGTAGTGGTCACAGTCGGGTAGTAATCACAGTCAGGTAGTGGTCACAGTCGGGTAGTAATCACGGTCGGGTAGTGGTCACAGTCGGGTAGTGGTCACAGTCGAGTTGTAATCACAATCGGGTAGTGCTCACAGTCGGGTAGTAATCACAGTCGGGTAGTAATCACAGTCGGGTAGTAGTCACAGTCGGGTAGTAATCACAGTCGGGTAGTGGTCACAGTCGGGTAGTGGTCACAGTCGGGTAGTAATCACAGTCGGGTAGTGGTCACAGTCGAGTAGTAATCACAGTCGGGTAGTAATCACAGTCGGGTAGTGGTCACAGTCGGGTAGTGGTCACAGTCGGGTAGTGGTCACAGTCGGGTAGTGGTCACAGTCGGGTAGTGGTCACAGTCGGGTAGTGGTCACAGTCGGGGAGTAATCACAGTCGGGTAGTGGTCACAGTCGGGTAGTAATCACGTTCGGGTAGTGGTCACAGTCGGGTAGTGGTCACAGTCGAGTTGTAATCACAGTCGGGTAGTGCTCACAGTCGGGTAGTGCTCACAGTCGGGTAGTAATCACAGTCGGGTAGTGGTCACAGTCGGGTAGTAATCACAGTCGGGTAGTGGTCACAGTCGGGTAGTGGTCACAGTCGGGTAGTAATCACAGTCGGGTAGTGGTCACAGTCGAGTAGTAATCACAGTCGGGTAGTAATCACAGTCGGGTAGTGGTCACAGTCGGGTAGTGGTCACAGTCGGGTAGTAATCACAGTCGGGTAGTGGTCACAGTCGGGTAGTAATCACAGTCGGGTAGTGGTCACAGTCGGGTAGTGGTCACAGTCGGGTAGTAATCACAGTCGGGTAGTGGTCACAGTCGAGTAGTAATCACAGTCGGGTAGTAATCACAGTCGGGTAGTGGTCACAGTCGGGTAGTGGTCACAGTCGGGTAGTGGTCACAGTCGGGTAGTAATCATAGTCGGGTAGTAATCACAGTCGGGTAGTGGTCACAGTCGGGTAGTGGTCACAGTCGGGTAGTAATCACAGTCGGGTAGTAATCACAGTCGGATAGTGGTCACAGTCGGGTAGTAATCACAGTCGGGTAGTAATCACAGTCAGGTAGTAATCACAGTCAGGTAGTGGTCACAGTCAGGTAGTGGTCACAGTCGGGTAGTGGTCACAGTCGGGTAGTGGTCACAGTCAGGTAGTAATCACAGTCGGGTAGTAATCACAGTTGGGTCGTGGTCACAGTCGGGTAGTAATCACAGTCGGGTAGTAATCACCCTCGGGTAGTCGTCACAGTCAGGTAGCAATCACAGTCGAGTAGTAATCACAGTCGGGTAGTAATCACAGTCGGGTAGTAGTCACAGTCGGGTAGTGGTCACAGTCGGGAAGTGGTCACAGTCGGGTAGTGGTCACAGTCGGGTAGTAATCACAGTCGGGGAGTGGTCACAGTCGGGTTGTGGTCACAGTCGGGTAGTAATCACAGTCGGGTAGTGGTCACAGTCGAGTAGTGGTCACAGTCGGGTAGTGGTCACAGTCGGGTAGTAATCACAGTCGGGTAGTGGTCACAGTCGGGTAGTAATCACAGTCGGGTAGTAATCACAGTCGGGTAGTGGTCACAGTCGGGTAGTGTTCACAGTCGGGTAGTGGTCACAGTCAGGTAGTAATCACAGTCGGGTAGTAATCACAGTCGGGTAGTAATCACAGTCGGGTAGTGGTCACAGTCGGGTAGTAATCACAGTCGGGTAGTGGTCACAGTCGGGTAGTGGTCACAGTCGGGTAGTGGTCACAGTCGGGTAGTGGTCACAGTCAGGTAGTAATCACAGTCCGGTAGTGGTCACAGTCAGGTAGTAATCACAGTCCGGTAGTGGTCACAGTCGGGTAGTGGTCACAGTCGGGTAGTGGTCACAGTCAGGTAGTGGTCACAGTCGGGTACTGGTCACAGTCGGGGAGAAATCACAGTCGGGTAGTGGTCACAGTCGGGTAGTGGTCACAGTCGGGTAGTGGTCACAGTCGGGTAGTGGTCACAGTCGGGTAGTGGTCACATTCGGGGAGTAATCACAGTCGGGTAGTGGTCACAGTCGGGTAGTGGTCACAGTCGGGTAGTAATCACAGTCGGGTAGTGGTCACAGTCGAGTAGTGGTCACAGTTGGGTAGTAATCACAGTCGGGTAGTAATCAGAGTCGGGTAGTGGTCACAGTCGGGTAGTAATCACAGTCGGGTAGTAATCACAGTCGGGTAGTGTTCACAGTCAGGTAGTAATCACAGTCGGGTAGTAATCACAGTCGGATAGTAATCACAGTCGGGTAGTGGTCACAGTCGGGTAGTAATCACAGTCAGGTAGTGGTCACAGTCGGGTAGTAATCACGGTCGGGTAGTGGTCACAGTCGGGTAGTGGTCACAGTCGAGTTGTAATCACAATCGGGTAGTGCTCACAGTCGGGTAGTAATCACAGTCGGGTAGTAATCACAGTCGGGTAGTAGTCACAGTCGGGTAGTAATCACAGTCGGGTAGTGGTCACAGTCGGGTAGTGGTCACAGTCGGGTAGTAATCACAGTCGGGTAGTGGTCACAGTCGAGTAGTAATCACAGTCGGGTAGTAATCACAGTCGGGTAGTGGTCACAGTCGGGTAGTGGTCACAGTCGGGTAGTGGTCACAGTCGGGTAGTGGTCACTGTCGGGTAGTGGTCACAGTCGGGTAGTGGTCACAGTCGGGGAGTAATCACAGTCGGGTAGTGGTCACAGTCGGGTAGTAATCACGGTCGGGTAGTGGTCACAGTCGGGTAGTGGTCACAGTCGAGTTGTAATCACAGTCGGGTAGTGCTCACAGTCGGGTAGTGCTCACAGTCGGGTAGTAATCACAGTCGGGTAGTGGTCACAGTCGGGTAGTAATCACAGTCGGGTAGTGGTCACAGTCGGGTAGTGGTCACAGTCGGGTAGTAATCACAGTCGGGTAGTGGTCACAGTCGAGTAGTAATCACAGTCGGGTAGTAATCACAGTCGGGTAGTGGTCACAGTCGGGTAGTGGTCACAGTCGGGTAGTAATCACAGTCGGGTAGTGGTCACAGTCGGGTAGTAATCACAGTCGGGTAGTGGTCACAGTCGGGTAGTGGTCACAGTCGGGTAGTAATCACAGTCGGGTAGTGGTCACAGTCGAGTAGTAATCACAGTCGGGTAGTAATCACAGTCGGGTAGTGGTCACAGTCGGGTAGTGGTCACAGTCGGGTAGTGGTCACAGTCGGGTAGTAATCATAGTCGGGTAGTAATCACAGTCGGGTAGTGGTCACAGTCGGGTAGTGGTCACAGTCGGGTAGTAATCACAGTCGGGTAGTAATCACAGTCGGGTAGTAATCACAGTCGGGTAGTGGTCACAGTCGGGTAGTAATCACAGTCGGGTAGTAATCACAGTCAGGTAGTAATCACAGTCAGGTAGTGGTCACAGTCAGGTAGTGGTCACAGTCGGGTAGTGGTCACAGTCGGGTAGTGGTCACAGTCAGGTAGTAATCACAGTCGGGTAGTAATCACAGTTGGGTCGTGGTCACAGTCGGGTAGTAATCACAGTCGGGTAGTGTTCACAGTCAGGTAGTAATCACAGTCGGGTAGTAATCACAGTCGGAAAGTAATCACAGTCAGGTAGTAATCACAGTCGGGTAGTGGTCACAGTCGGGTAGTGGTCACAGTCGGGTAGTAATCACAGTCGGGTAGTGGTCAGAGTCGGGTAGTAATCACAGTCGGGTAGTGGTCACAGTCGGGTAGTGGTCACAGTCGGGTAGTAATCACAGTCGGGTAGTAATCACAGTCGGATAGTGGTCACAGTCGGGTAGTAATCACAGTCGGGTAGTAATCACAGTCAGGTAGTAATCACAGTCAGGTAGTGGTCACAGTCAGGTAGTGGTCACAGTCGGGTAGTGGTCACAGTCGGGTAGTGGTCACAGTCAGGTAGTAATCACAGTCGGGTAGTAATCACAGTTGGGTCGTGGTCACAGTCGGGTAGTAATCACAGTCGGGTAGTAATCACCCTCGGGTAGTCGTCACAGTCAGGTAGCAATCACAGTCGAGTAGTAATCACAGTCGGGTAGTAATCACAGTCGGGTAGTAGTCACAGTCGGGTAGTGGTCACAGTCGGGAAGTGGTCACAGTCGGGTAGTGGTCACAGTCGGGTAGTAATCACAGTCGGGGAGTGGTCACAGTCGGGTTGTGGTCACAGTCGGGTAGTAATCACAGTCGGGTAGTGGTCACAGTCGAGTAGTGGTCACAGTCGGGTAGTGGTCACAGTCGGGTAGTAATCACAGTCGGGTAGTGGTCACAGTCGGGTAGTAATCACAGTCGGGTAGTAATCACAGTCGGGTAGTGGTCACAGTCGGGTAGTGTTCACAGTCGGGTAGTGGTCACAGTCAGGTAGTAATCACAGTCGGGTAGTAATCACAGTCGGGTAGTAATCACAGTCGGGTAGTGGTCACAGTCGGGTAGTAATCACAGTCGGGTAGTGGTCACAGTCGGGTAGTGGTCACAGTCGGGTAGTGGTCACAGTCGGGTAGTGGTCACAGTCAGGTAGTAATCACAGTCCGGTAGTGGTCACAGTCAGGTAGTAATCACAGTCCGGTAGTGGTCACAGTCGGGTAGTGGTCACAGTCGGGTAGTGGTCACAGTCAGGTAGTGGTCACAGTCGGGTACTGGTCACAGTCGGGGAGAAATCACAGTCGGGTAGTGGTCACAGTCGGGTAGTGGTCACAGTCGGGTAGTGGTCACAGTCGGGTAGTGGTCACAGTCGGGTAGTGGTCACATTCGGGGAGTAATCACAGTCGGGTAGTGGTCACAGTCGGGTAGTGGTCACAGTCGGGTAGTAATCACAGTCGGGTAGTGGTCACAGTCGAGTAGTGGTCACAGTTGGGTAGTAATCACAGTCGGGTAGTAATCAGAGTCGGGTAGTGGTCACAGTCGGGTAGTAATCACAGTCGGGTAGTAATCACAGTCGGGTAGTGTTCACAGTCAGGTAGTAATCACAGTCGGGTAGTAATCACAGTCGGATAGTAATCACAGTCGGGTAGTGGTCACAGTCGGGTAGTAATCACAGTCAGGTAGTGGTCACAGTCGGGTAGTAATCACGGTCGGGTAGTGGTCACAGTCGGGTAGTGGTCACAGTCGAGTTGTAATCACAATCGGGTAGTGCTCACAGTCGGGTAGTAATCACAGTCGGGTAGTAATCACAGTCGGGTAGTAGTCACAGTCGGGTAGTAATCACAGTCGGGTAGTGGTCACAGTCGGGTAGTGGTCACAGTCGGGTAGTAATCACAGTCGGGTAGTGGTCACAGTCGAGTAGTAATCACAGTCGGGTAGTAATCACAGTCGGGTAGTGGTCACAGTCGGGTAGTGGTCACAGTCGGGTAGTGGTCACAGTCGGGTAGTGGTCACAGTCGGGTAGTGGTCACAGTCGGGTAGTGGTCACAGTCGGGGAGTAATCACAGTCGGGTAGTGGTCACAGTCGGGTAGTAATCACGGTCGGGTAGTGGTCACAGTCGGGTAGTGGTCACAGTCGAGTTGTAATCACAGTCGGGTAGTGCTCACAGTCGGGTAGTGCTCACAGTCGGGTAGTAATCACAGTCGGGTAGTGGTCACAGTCGGGTAGTAATCACAGTCGGGTAGTGGTCACAGTCGGGTAGTGGTCACAGTCGGGTAGTAATCACAGTCGGGTAGTGGTCACAGTCGAGTAGTAATCACAGTCGGGTAGTAATCACAGTCGGGTAGTGGTCACAGTCGGGTAGTGGTCACAGTCGGGTAGTAATCACAGTCGGGTAGTGGTCACAGTCGGGTAGTAATCACAGTCGGGTAGTGGTCACAGTCGGGTAGTGGTCACAGTCGGGTAGTAATCACAGTCGGGTAGTGGTCACAGTCGAGTAGTAATCACAGTCGGGTAGTAATCACAGTCGGGTAGTGGTCACAGTCGGGTAGTGGTCACAGTCGGGTAGTGGTCACAGTCGGGTAGTAATCATAGTCGGGTAGTAATCACAGTCGGGTAGTGGTCACAGTCGGGTAGTGGTCACAGTCGGGTAGTAATCACAGTCGGGTAGTAATCACAGTCGGGTAGTAATCACAGTCGGGTAGTGGTCACAGTCGGGTAGTAATCACAGTCGGGTAGTAATCACAGTCAGGTAGTAATCACAGTCAGGTAGTGGTCACAGTCGGGTAGTGGTCACAGTCGGGTAGTGGTCACAGTCGGGTAGTGGTCACAGTCAGGTAGTAATCACAGTCGGGTAGTAATCACAGTTGGGTCGTGGTCACAGTCGGGTAGTAATCACAGTCGGGTAGTGTTCACAGTCAGGTAGTAATCACAGTCGGGTAGTAATCACAGTCGGAAAGTAATCACAGTCAGGTAGTAATCACAGTCGGGTAGTGGTCACAGTCGGGTAGTGGTCACAGTCGGGTAGTAATCACAGTCGGGTAGTGGTCAGAGTCGGGTAGTAATCACAGTCGGGTAGTGGTCACAGTCGGGTAGTGGTCACAGTCGAGTTGTAATCACAATCGGGTAGTGCTCACAGTCGGGTAGTAATCACAGTCGGGTAGTAATCACAGTCGGGTAGTAGTCACAGTCGGGTAGTAATCACAGTCGGGTAGTGGTCACAGTCGGGTAGTGGTCACAGTCGGGTAGTAATCACAGTCGGGTAGTGGTCACAGTCGAGTAGTAATCACAGTCGGGTAGTAATCACAGTCGGGTAGTGGTCACAGTCGGGTAGTGGTCACAGTCGGGTAGTGGTCACAGTCGGGTAGTGGTCACAGTCGGGTAGTGGTCACAGTCGGGTAGTGGTCACAGTCGGGGAGTAATCACAGTCGGGTAGTGGTCACAGTCGGGTAGTAATCACGGTCGGGTAGTGGTCACAGTCGGGTAGTGGTCACAGTCGAGTTGTAATCACAGTCGGGTAGTGCTCACAGTCGGGTAGTGCTCACAGTCGGGTAGTAATCACAGTCGGGTAGTGGTCACAGTCGGGTAGTAATCACAGTCGGGTAGTGGTCACAGTCGGGTAGTGGTCACAGTCGGGTAGTAATCACAGTCGGGTAGTGGTCACAGTCGAGTAGTAATCACAGTCGGGTAGTAATCACAGTCGGGTAGTGGTCACAGTCGGGTAGTGGTCACAGTCGGGTAGTAATCACAGTCGGGTAGTGGTCACAGTCGGGTAGTAATCACAGTCGGGTAGTGGTCACAGTCGGGTAGTGGTCACAGTCGGGTAGTAATCACAGTCGGGTAGTGGTCACAGTCGAGTAGTAATCACAGTCGGGTAGTAATCACAGTCGGGTAGTGGTCACAGTCGGGTAGTGGTCACAGTCGGGTAGTGGTCACAGTCGGGTAGTAATCATAGTCGGGTAGTAATCACAGTCGGGTAGTGGTCACAGTCGGGTAGTGGTCACAGTCGGGTAGTAATCACAGTCGGGTAGTAATCACAGTCGGGTAGTGGTCACAGTCGGGTAGTAATCACAGTCGGGTAGTAATCACAGTCAGGTAGTAATCACAGTCAGGTAGTGGTCACAGTCAGGTAGTGGTCACAGTCGGGTAGTGGTCACAGTCGGGTAGTGGTCACAGTCAGGTAGTAATCACAGTCGGGTAGTAATCACAGTTGGGTCGTGGTCACAGTCGGGTAGTAATCACAGTCGGGTAGTAATCACCCTCGGGTAGTCGTCACAGTCAGGTAGCAATCACAGTCGAGTAGTAATCACAGTCGGGTAGTAATCACAGTCGGGTAGTGGTCACAGTCGGGTAGTGGTCACAGTCGGGAAGTGGTCACAGTCGGGTAGTGGTCACAGTCGGGTAGTAATCACAGTCGGGGAGTGGTCACAGTCGGGTTGTGGTCACAGTCGGGTAGTAATCACAGTCGGGTAGTGGTCACAGTCGAGTAGTGGTCACAGTCGGGTAGTGGTCACAGTCGGGTAGTAATCACAGTCGGGTAGTGGTCACAGTCGGGTAGTAATCACAGTCGGGTAGTAATCACAGTCGGGTAGTGGTCACAGTCGGGTAGTGTTCACAGTCGGGTAGTAATCACAGTCGGGTAGTAATCACAGTCGGGTAGTGGTCACAGTCGGGTAGTGTTCACAGTCGGGTAGTGGTCACAGTCAGGTAGTAATCACAGTCGGGTAGTAATCACAGTCGGGTAGTAATCACAGTCGGGTAGTGGTCACAGTCGGGTAGTAATCACAGTCGGGTAGTGGTCACAGTCGGGTAGTGGTCACAGTCGGGTAGTGGTCACAGTCGGGTAGTGGTCACAGTCAGGTAGTAATCACAGTCCGGTAGTGGTCACAGTCAGGTAGTAATCACAGTCCGGTAGTGGTCACAGTCGGGTAGTGGTCACAGTCGGGTAGTGGTCACAGTCAGGTAGTGGTCACAGTCGGGTACTGGTCACAGTCGAGGAGAAATCACAGTCGGGTAGTGGTCACAGTCGGGTAGTGGTCACAGTCGGGTAGTGGTCACAGTCGGGTAGTGGTCACAGTCGGGTAGTGGTCACAGTCGGGTAGTGGTCACAGTCGGGGAGTAATCACAGTCGGGTAGTGGTCACAGTCGGGTAGTGGTCACAGTCGGGTAGTAATCACAGTCGGGTAGTGGTCACAGTCGAGTAGTGGTCACAGTCGGGTAGTAATCACAGTCGGGTAGTAATCAGAGTCGGGTAGTGGTCACAGTCGGGTAGTAATCACAGTCGGGTAGTAATCACAGTCGGGTAGTGTTCACAGTCAGGTAGTAATCACAGTCGGGTAGTAATCACAGTCGGATAGTAATCACAGTCGAGTAGTGGTCACAGTCGGGTAGTGGTCACAGTCAGGTAGTAATCACAGTCGGGTAGTGTTCACAGTCAGGTAGTAATCACAGTCGGGTAGTAATCACAGTCGGAAAGTAATCACAGTCAGGTAGTAATCACAGTCGGGTAGTGGTCACAGTCGGGTAGTGGTCACAGTCGGGTAGTAATCACAGTCGGGTAGTGGTCAGAGTCGGGTAGTAATCACAGTCGGGTAGTAATCACAGTCGGGTAGTAATCACAGTCGGGTAGTGGTCACAGTCGGGTAGTAATCACAGTCAGGTAGTGGTCACAGTCGGGTAGTAATCACAGTCGGGTAGTGGTCACAGTCGGGTAGTAATCACGGTCGGGTAGTGGTCACAGTCGGGTAGTGGTCACAGTCGAGTTGTAATCACAATCGGGTAGTGCTCACAGTCGGGTAGTAATCACAGTCGGGTAGTAATCACAGTCGGGTAGTAGTCACAGTCGGGTAGTAATCACAGTCGGGTAGTGGTCACAGTCGGGTAGTGGTCACAGTCGGGTAGTAATCACAGTCGGGTAGTGGTCACAGTCGAGTAGTAATCACAGTCGGGTAGTAATCACAGTCGGGTAGTAGTCACAGTCGGGTAGTAATCACAGTCGGGTAGTGGTCACAGTCGGGTAGTGGTCACAGTCGGGTAGTAATCACAGTCGGGTAGTGGTCACAGTCGAGTAGTAATCACAGTCGGGTAGTAATCACAGTCGGGTAGTGGTCACAGTCGGGTAGTGGTCACAGTCGGGTAGTGGTCACAGTCGGGTAGTAATCATAGTCGGGTAGTAAACACAGTCGGGTAGTGGTCACAGTCGGGTAGTGGTCACAGTCGGGTAGTAATCACAGTCGGGTAGTAATCACAGTCGGGTAGTGGTCACAGTCGGGTAGTAATCACAGTCGGGTAGTAATCACAGTCAGGTAGTAATCACAGTCAGGTAGTGGTCACAGTCAGGTAGTGGTCACAGTCGGGTAGTGGTCACAGCCGGGTAGTGGTCACAGTCAGGTAGTAATCACAGTCGGGTAGTAATCACAGTTGGGTCGTGGTCACAGTCGGGTAGTAATCACAGTCGGGTAGTAATCACCCTCGGGTAGTCGTCACAGTCAGGTAGCAATCACAGTCGAGTAGTAATCACAGTCGGGTAGTAATCACAGTCGGGTAGTGGTCACAGTCGGGTAGTGGTCACAGTCGGGAAGTGGTCACAGTCGGGTAGTGGTCACAGTCGGGTAGTAATCACAGTCGGGTAGTGGTCACAGTCGGGTAGTGGTCACAGTCGGGTAGTAATCACAGTCGGGTAGTGGTCACAGTCGGGTAGTGGTCACAGTCGAGTAGTGGTCACAGTCGGGTAGTGGTCACAGTCGGGTAGTAATCACAGTCGGGTAGTGGTCACAGTCGGGTAGTAATCACAGTCGGGTAGTAATCACAGTCGGGTAGTGGTCACAGTCGGGTAGTGTTCACAGTCGGGTAGTGGTCACAGTCAGGTAGTAATCACAGTCGGGTAGTAATCACAGTCGGGTAGTAATCACAGTCGGGTAGTGGTCACAGTCGGGTAGTAATCACAGTCGGGTAGTGGTCACAGTCGGGTAGTAATCACAGTCGGGTAGTGGTCACAGTCGAGTAGTGGTCACAGTCGGGTAGTGGTCACAGTCGGGTAGTAATCACAGTCGGGTAGAGGTCACAGTCGGGTAGTAATCACAGTCGGGTAGTAATCACAGTCGGGTAGTGGTCACAGTCGGGTAGTGTTCACATTCGGGGAGTGGTCACAGTCAGGTAGTAATCACAGTCGGGTAGTAATCACAGTCGGGTAGTAATCACAGTCGGGTATTGGTCACAGTCGGGTAGTAATCACAGTCGGGTAGTGGTCACAGTCGGGTAGTGGTCACAGTCGGGTAGTGGTCACAGTCGGGTAGTGGTCACAGTCAGGTAGTAATCACAGTCCGGTAGTGGTCACAGTCAGGTAGTAATCACAGTCCGGTAGTGGTCACAGTCGGGTAGTTGTCACAGTCGGGTAGTGGTCACAGTCAGGTAGTGGTCACAGTCGGGTACTGGTCACAGTCGGGGAGTAATCACAGTCGGGTAGTGGTCACAGGCGGGTAGTGGTCACAGTCGGGTAGTGGTCACAGTCGGGTAGTGGTCACAGTCAGGTAGTGGTCACAGTCGGGTAGTGGTCACAGTCGGGGAGTAATCACAGTCGGGTAGTGGTCACAGTCGGGTAGTAATCACGGTCGGGTAGTGGTCACAGTCGGGTAGTGGTCACAGTCGAGTTGTAATCACAGTCGGGTAGTGCTCACAGTCTGGTAGTAATCACAGTCGGGTAGTAATCACAGTCGGGTAGTGGTCACAGTCGGGTGTAATCACAGTCGGGTAGTGGTCACAGTCGGGTAGTGGTCACAGTCGGGTAGTAATCACAGTCGGGTAGTGGTCACAGTCGAGTAGTAATCACAGTCGGGTAGTAATCACAGTCGGGTAGTGGTCACAGTCGGGTAGTGGTCACAGTCGGGTAGTGGTCACAGTCGGGTAGTAATCATAGTCGGGTAGTAATCACAGTCGGGTAGTTGTCACAGTCGGGTAGTGGTCACAGTCGGGTAGTAATCACAGTCGGGTAGTAATCACAGTCGGGTAGTGGTCACAGTCGGGTAGTAATCACAGTCGGGTAGTAATCACAGTCAGGTAGTAATCACAGTCAGGTAGTGGTCACAGTCGGGTAGTGGTCACAGTCGGGTAGTGGTCACAGTCGGGTAGTGGTCACAGTCAGGTAGTAATCACAGTCGGGTAGTAATCACAGTTGGGTCGTGGTCACAGTCGGGTAGTAATCACAGTCGGGTAGTAATCACCCTCGGGTAGTCGTCACAGTCAGGTAGCAATCACAGTCGAGTAGTAATCACAGTCGGGTAGTAATCACAGTCGGGTAGTGGTCACAGTCGGGTAGTGGTCACAGTCGGGAAGTGGTCACAGTCGGGTAGTGGTCACAGTCGGGTAGTAATCACAGTCGGGTAGTGGTCACAGTCGGGTAGTGGTCACAGTCGGGTAGTAATCACAGTCGGGTAGTGGTCACAGTCGAGTAGTGGTCACAGTCGGGTAGTGGTCACAGTCGGGTAGAAATCACAGTCGGGTAGTGGTCACAGTCGGGTAGTAATCACAGTCGGGTAGTAATCACAGTCGGGTAGTGGTCACAGTCGGGTAGTGTTCACAGTCGGGTAGTGGTCACAGTCAGGTAGTAATCACAGTCGGGTAGTAATCACAGTCGGGTAGTAATCACAGTCGGGTAGTGGTCACAGTCGGGTAGTAATCACAGTCGGGTAGTGGTCACAGTCGGGTAGTGGTCACAGTCGGGTAGTGGTCAAAGTCGGGTAGTGGTCACAGTCAGGTAGTAATCACAGTCCGGTAGTGGTCACAGTCAGGTAGTAATCACAGTCCGGTAGTGGTCACAGTCGGGTAGTGGTCACAGTCGGGTAGTGGTCACAGTCAGGTAGTGGTCACAGTCGGGTACTGGTCACAGTCGGGGAGTAATCACAGTCGGGTAGTGGTCACAGTCGGGTAGTGGTCACAGTCGGGTAGTGGTCACAGTCGGGTAGTGGTCACAGTCAGGTAGTGGTCACAGTCGGGTAGTGGTCACAGTCAGGTAGTAATCACAGTCGGGTAGTAATCACAGTCGGGTAGTGGTCACAGTCAGGTAGTAATCACAGTCCGGTAGTGGTCACAGTCAGGTAGTAATCACAATCCGGTAGTGGTCACAGTCGGGTAGTTGTCACAGTCGGGTAGTGTTCACAGTCAGGTAGTGGTCACAGTCGGGTACTGGTCACAGTCGGGGAGTAATCACAGTCGGGTAGTGGTCACAGTCGGGTAGTGGTCACAGTCGGGTAGTAATCACAGTCGGGTAGTGGTCACAGTCGGGTAGTAATCACAGTCGGGTAGTGGTCACAGTCGGGTAGTGGTCACAGTCGGGTAGTGGTCACAGTCGGGTAGTGGTCACAGTCAGGTAGTAATCACAGTCCGGTAGTGGTCACAGTCAGGTAGTAATCACAGTCCGGTAGTGGTCACAGTCGGGTAGTGGTCACAGTCGGGTAGTGGTCACAGTCAGGTAGTGGTCACAGTCGGGTACTGGTCACAGTCGGGGAGAAATCACAGTCGGGTAGTGGTCACAGTCGGGTAGTGGTCACAGTCGGGTAGTGGTCACAGTCGGGTAGTGGTCACAGTCGGGTAGTGGTCACAGTCGGGTAGTGGTCACAGTCGGGGAGTAATCACAGTCGGGTAGTGGTCACAGTCGGGTAGTGGTCACAGTCGGGTAGTAATCACAGTCGGGTAGTGGTCACAGTCGAGTAGTGGTCACAGTCGGGTAGTAATCACAGTCGGGTAGTAATCAGAGTCGGGTAGTGGTCACAGTCGGGTAGTAATCACAGTCGGGTAGTAATCACAGTCGGGTAGTGTTCACAGTCAGGTAGTAATCACAGTCGGGTAGTAATCACAGTCGGATAGTAATCACAGTCGAGTAGTGGTCACAGTCGGGTAGTGGTCACAGTCAGGTAGTAATCACAGTCGGGTAGTGTTCACAGTCAGGTAGTAATCACAGTCGGGTAGTAATCACAGTCGGAAAGTAATCACAGTCAGGTAGTAATCACAGTCGGGTAGTGGTCACAGTCGGGTAGTGGTCACAGTCGGGTAGTAATCACAGTCGGGTAGTGGTCAGAGTCGGGTAGTAATCACAGTCGGGTAGTGGTCACAGTCGGGTAGTGGTCACAGTCGGGTAGTAATCACAGTCGGGTAGTGGTCACAGTCGAGTAGTAATCACAGTCGGGTAGTAATCACAGTCGGGTAGTAATCACAGTCGGGTAGTAATCACAGTCGGGTAGTGGTCACAGTCGGGTAGTGGTCACAGTCGGGTAGTAATCACAGTCGGGTAGTGGTCACAGTCGAGTAGTAATCACAGTCGGGTAGTAATCACAGTCGGGTAGTGGTCACAGTCGGGTAGTGGTCACAGTCGGGTAGTGGTCACAGTCGGGTAGTAATCATAGTCGGGTAGTAAACACAGTCGGGTAGTGGTCACAGTCGGGTAGTGGTCACAGTCGGGTAGTAATCACAGTCGGGTAGTAATCACAGTCGGGTAGTGGTCACAGTCGGGTAGTAATCACAGTCGGGTAGTAATCACAGTCAGGTAGTAATCACAGTCAGGTAGTGGTCACAGTCAGGTAGTGGTCACAGTCGGGTAGTGGTCACAGCCGGGTAGTGGTCACAGTCAGGTAGTAATCACAGTCGGGTAGTAATCACAGTTGGGTCGTGGTCACAGTCGGGTAGTAATCACAGTCGGGTAGTAATCACCCTCGGGTAGTCGTCACAGTCAGGTAGCAATCACAGTCGAGTAGTAATCACAGTCGGGTAGTAATCACAGTCGGGTAGTGGTCACAGTCGGGTAGTGGTCACAGTCGGGAAGTGGTCACAGTCGGGTAGTGGTCACAGTCGGGTAGTAATCACAGTCGGGTAGTGGTCACAGTCGGGTAGTGGTCACAGTCGGGTAGTAATCACAGTCGGGTAGTGGTCACAGTCGAGTAGTGGTCACAGTCGGGTAGTGGTCACAGTCGGGTAGTAATCACAGTCGGGTAGTGGTCACAGTCGGGTAGTAATCACAGTCGGGTAGTAATCACAGTCGGGTAGTGGTCACAGTCGGGTAGTGTTCACAGTCGGGTAGTGGTCACAGTCAGGTAGTAATCACAGTCGGGTAGTAATCACAGTCGGGTAGTAATCACAGTCGGGTAGTGGTCACAGTCGGGTAGTAATCACAGTCGGGTAGTGGTCACAGTCGGGTAGTAATCACAGTCGGGTAGTGGTCACAGTCGAGTAGTGGTCACAGTCGGGTAGTGGTCACAGTCGGGTAGTAATCACAGTCGGGTAGAGGTCACAGTCGGGTAGTAATCACAGTCGGGTAGTAATCACAGTCGGGTAGTGGTCACAGTCGGGTAGTGTTCACATTCGGGGAGTGGTCACAGTCAGGTAGTAATCACAGTCGGGTAGTAATCACAGTCGGGTAGTAATCACAGTCGGGTAGTGGTCACAGTCGGGTAGTAATCACAGTCGGGTAGTGGTCACAGTCGGGTAGTGGTCACAGTCGGGTAGTGGTCACAGTCGGGTAGTGGTCACAGTCAGGTAGTAATCACAGTCCGGTAGTGGTCACAGTCAGGTAGTAATCACAGTCCGGTAGTGGTCACAGTCGGGTAGTTGTCACAGTCGGGTAGTGGTCACAGTCAGGTAGTGGTCACAGTCGGGTACTGGTCACAGTCGGGGAGTAATCACAGTCGGGTAGTGGTCACAGGCGGGTAGTGGTCACAGTCGGGTAGTGGTCACAGTCGGGTAGTGGTCACAGTCAGGTAGTGGTCACAGTCGGGGAGTGGTCACAGTCGGGGAGTAATCACAGTCGGGTAGTGGTCACAGTCGGGTAGTAATCACGGTCGGGTAGTGGTCACAGTCGGGTAGTGGTCACAGTCGAGTTGTAATCACAGTCGGGTAGTGCTCACAGTCTGGTAGTAATCACAGTCGGGTAGTAATCACAGTCGGGTAGTGGTCACAGTCGGGTGTAATCACAGTCGGGTAGTGGTCACAGTCGGGTAGTGGTCACAGTCGGGTAGTAATCACAGTCGGGTAGTGGTCACAGTCGAGTAGTAATCACAGTCGGGTAGTAATCACAGTCGGGTAGTGGTCACAGTCGGGTAGTGGTCACAGTCGGGTAGTGGTCACAGTCGGGTAGTAATCATAGTCGGGTAGTAATCACAGTCGGGTAGTTGTCACAGTCGGGTAGTGGTCACAGTCGGGTAGTAATCACAGTCGGGTAGTAATCACAGTCGGGTAGTGGTCACAGTCGGGTAGTAATCACAGTCGGGTAGTAATCACAGTCAGGTAGTAATCACAGTCAGGTAGTGGTCACAGTCAGGTAGTGGTCACAGTCGGGTAGTGGTCACAGTCGGGTAGTGGTCACAGTCAGGTAGTAATCACAGTCGGGTAGTAATCACAGTTGGGTCGTGGTCACAGTCGGGTAGTAATCACAGTCGGGTAGTAATCACCCTCGGGTAGTCGTCACAGTCAGGTAGCAATCACAGTCGAGTAGTAATCACAGTCGGGTAGTAATCACAGTCGGGTAGTGGTCACAGTCGGGTAGTGGTCACAGTCGGGAAGTGGTCACAGTCGGGTAGTGGTCACAGTCGGGTAGTAATCACAGTCGGGTAGTGGTCACAGTCGGGTAGTGGTCACAGTCGGGTAGTAATCACAGTCGGGTAGTGGTCACAGTCGAGTAGTGGTCACAGTCGGGTAGTGGTCACAGTCGGGTAGAAATCACAGTCGGGTAGTGGTCACAGTCGGGTAGTAATCACAGTCGGGTAGTAATCACAGTCGGGTAGTGGTCACAGTCGGGTAGTGTTCACAGTCGGGTAGTGGTCACAGTCAGGTAGTAATCACAGTCGGGTAGTAATCACAGTCGGGTAGTAATCACAGTCGGGTAGTGGTCACAGTCGGGTAGTAATCACAGTCGGGTAGTGGTCACAGTCGGGTAGTGGTCACAGTCGGGTAGTGGTCACAGTCGGGTAGTGGTCACAGTCAGGTAGTAATCACAGTCCGGTAGTGGTCACAGTCAGGTAGTAATCACAGTCCGGTAGTGGTCACAGTCGGGTAGTGGTCACAGTCGGGTAGTGGTCACAGTCAGGTAGTGGTCACAGTCGGGTACTGGTCACAGTCGGGGAGTAATCACAGTCGGGTAGTGGTCACAGTCGGGTAGTGGTCACAGTCGGGTAGTGGTCACAGTCGGGTAGTGGTCACAGTCAGGTAGTGGTCACAGTCGGGTAGTGGTCACAGTCAGGTAGTAATCACAGTCGGGTAGTAATCACAGTCGGGTAGTGGTCACAGTCAGGTAGTAATCACAGTCCGGTAGTGGTCACAGTCAGGTAGTAATCACAATCCGGTAGTGGTCACAGTCGGGTAGTTGTCACAGTCGGGTAGTGTTCACAGTCAGGTAGTGGTCACAGTCGGGTACTGGTCACAGTCGGGGAGTAATCACAGTCGGGTAGTGGTCACAGTCGGGTAGTGGTCACAGTCGGGTAGTGGTCACAGTCGGGTAGTGGTCACAGTCAGGTAGTGGTCACAGTCGGGTAGTGGTCACAGTCGGGGAGTAATCACAGTCGGGTAGTGGTCACAGTCGGGTAGTAATCACGGTCGGGTAGTGGTCACAGTCGGGTAGTGGTCACAGTCGAGTTGTAATCACAGTCGGGTAGTGCTCACAGTCGGGTAGTAATCACAGTCGGGTAGTAATCACAGTCGGGTAGTGGTCACAGTCGGGTAGTAATCACAGTCGGGTAGTGGTCACAGTCGGGTAGTGGTCACAGTCGGGTAGTAATCACAGTCGGGTAGTGGTCACAGTCGAGTAGTAATCACAGTCGGGTAGTAATCACAGTCGGGTAGTGGTCACAGTCGGGTAGTGGTCACAGTCGGGTAGTGGTCACAGTCGGGTAGTAATCATAGTCGGGTAGTAATCACAGTCGGGTAGTGGTCACAGTCGGGTAGTGGTCACAGTCGGGTAGTAATCACAGTCGGGTAGTAATCACAGTCGGGTAGTAATCACAGTCAGGTAGTAATCACAGTCAGGTAGTGGTCACAGTCAGGTAGTGGTCACAGTCGGGTAGTGGTCACAGTCGGGTAGTGGTCACAGTCAGGTAGTAATCACAGTCGGGTAGTAATCACCCTCGGGTAGTCGTCACAGTCAGGTAGCAATCACAGTCGAGTAGTAATCACAGTCGGGTAGTAATCACAGTCGGGTAGTGGTCACAGTCGGGTAGTGGTCACAGTCGGGAAGTGGTCACAGTCGGGTAGTGGTCACAGTCGGGTAGTAATCACAGTCGGGTAGTGGTCACAGTTGGGTAGTGGTCACAGTCGGGTAGTAATCACAGTCGGGTAGTGGTCACAGTCGAGTAGTGGTCACAGTCGGGTAGTGGTCACAGTCGGGTAGTAATCACAGTCGGGTAGTGGTCACAGTCGGGTAGTAATCACAGTCGGGTAGTAATCACAGTCGGGTAGTGGTCACAGTCGGGTAGTGTTCACAGTCGGGTAGTGGTCACAGTCAGGTAGTAATCACAGTCGGGTAGTAATCACAGTCGGGTAGTAATCACAGTCGGGTAGTGGTCACAGTCGGGTAGTGATCACAGTCGGGTAGTGATCACAGTCGGGTAGTGGTCACAGTCGGGTAGTGGTCACAGTCGGGTAGTGGTCACAGTCAGGTAGTAATCACAGTCCGGTAGTGGTCACAGTCAGGTAGTAATCACAGTCCGGTAGTGGTCACAGTCGGGTAGTGGTCACAGTCGGGTAGTGGTCACAGTCAGGTAGTGGTCACAGTCGGGTACTGGTCACAGTCGGGAGTAATCACAGTCGGGTAGTGGTCACAGTCGGGTAGTGGTCACAGTCGGGTAGTGGTCACAGTCGGGTAGTGGTCACAGTCAGGTAGTGGTCACAGTCGGGTAGTGGTCACAGTCGGGGAGTAATCACAGTCGGGTAGTGGTCACAGTCGGGTAGTGGTCACAGTCGGGTAGTAATCACAGTCGGGTAGTGGTCACAGTCGAGTAGTGGTCACAGTCGGGTAGTAATCACAGTCGGGTAGTAATCACAGTCGGGTAGTGGTCACAGTCGGGTAGTAATCACAGTCGGGTAGTAATCACAGTCGGGTAGTGGTCACAGTCGGGTAGTGTTCACAGTCGGGTAGTGGTCACAGTCAGGTAGTAATCACAGTCGGGTAGTAATCACAGTCGGGTAGTAATCACAGTCGGGTAGTGGTCACAGTCGGGTAGTAATCACAGTCGGGTAGTGGTCACAGTCGGGTAGTGGTCACAGTCGGGTAGTGGTCACAGTCGGGTAGTGGTCACAGTCAGGTAGTAATCACAGTCCGGTAGTGGTCACAGTGAGGTAGTATTCACAGTCCGGTAGTGGTCACAGTCGGGTAGTGGTCACAGTCGGGTAGTAATCATAGTCGGGTAGTAATCACAGTCGGGTAGTGGTCACAGTCGGGTAGTGGTCACAGTCGGGTAGTAATCACAGTCGGGTAGTAATCACAGTCGGGTAGTAATCACAGTCGGGTAGTGGTCACAGTCGGGTAGCAATCACAGTCGGGTAGTAATCACAGTCAGGTAGTAATCACAGTCAGGTAGTGGTCACAGTCAGGTAGTGGTCACAGTCGGGTAGTGGTCACAGTCGGGTAGTGGTCACAGTCAGGTAGTAATCACAGTCGGGTAGTAATCACAGTTGGGTAGTGGTCACAGTCGGGTAGTAATCACAGTCGGGTAGTAATCACAGTCAGGTAGTAATCACAGTCAGGTAGTGGTCACAGTCAGGTAGTGGTCACAGTCGTGTAGTGGTCACAGTCGGGTAGTGGTCACAGTCAGGTAGTAATCACAGTTGGGTAGTAATCACAGTTGGGTAGTGGTCACAGTCGGGTAGTAATCACAGTCGGGTAGTAATCACCGTCGGGTAGTCGTCACAGTCAGGTAGCAATCACAGTCGAGTAGTAATCACAGTCGGGTAGTAATCACAGTCGGGTAGTGGTCACAGTCGGGTAGTGGTCACAGTCGGGTAGTGGTCACAGTCGGGTAGTAATCACAGTCGGGTAGTGGTCACAGTCGGGTAGTGGTCACAGTCGGGTAGTAATCACAGTCGGGTAGTGGTCACAGTCGGGTAGTGGTCACAGTCGGGTAGTAATCACAGTCGGGTAGCGGTCACAGTCGGGTAGTGGTCACAGTCGGGTAGTAATCACACTCGGGTAGTGGTCACAGTCGAGTAGTGGTCACAGTCGGGTAGTGGTCACAGTCAGGTAGTAATCACAGTCCGGTAGTGGTCACAGTCAGGTAGTAATCACAGTCCGGTAGTGGTCACAGTCGGGTAGTGGTCACAGTCGGGTAGTGGTCACAGTCAGGTAGTGGTCACAGTCGGGTACTGGTCACAGTCGGGAGTAATCACAGTCGGGTAGTGGTCACAGTCGGGTAGTGGTCACAGTCGGGTAGTGGTCACAGTCGGGTAGTGGTCACAGTCAGGTAGTGGTCACAGTCGGGTAGTGGTCACAGTCAGGTAGTGGTCACAGTCGGGTACTGGTCACAGTCGGGAGTAATCACAGTCGGGTAGTGGTCACAGTCGGGTAGTGGTCACAGTCGGGTAGTGGTCACAGTCGGGTAGTGGTCACAGTCAGGTAGTGGTCACAGTCGGGTAGTGGTCACAGTCGGGGAGTAATCACAGTCGGGTAGTGGTCACAGTCGGGTAGTGGTCACAGTCGGGTAGTAATCACAGTCGGGTAGTGGTCACAGTCGAGTAGTGGTCACAGTCAGGTAGTGGTCACAGTCGGGTAGTGGTCACAGTCGGGGAGTAATCACAGTCGGGTAGTGGTCACAGTCGGGTAGTAATCACGGTCGGGTAGTGGTCACAGTCGGGTAGTGGTCACAGTCGAGTTGTAATCACAGTCGGGTAGTGCTCACAGTCGGGTAGTAATCACAGTCGGGTAGTAATCACAGTCGGGTAGTGGTCACAGTCGGGTAGTAATCACAGTCGGGTAGTGGTCACAGTCGGGTAGTGGTCACAGTCGGGTAGTAATCACAGTCGGGTAGTGGTCACAGTCGAGTAGTAATCACAGTCGGGTAGTAATCACAGTCGGGTAGTGGTCACAGTCGGGTAGTGGTCACAGTCGGGTAGTGGTCACAGTCGGGTAGTAATCATAGTCGGGTAGTAATCACAGTCGGGTAGTGGTCACAGTCGGGTAGTGGTCACAGTCGGGTAGTAATCACAGTCGGGTAGTAATCACAGTCAGGTAGTAATCACAGTCAGGTAGTGGTCACAGTCAGGTAGTGGTCACAGTCGGGTAGTGGTCACAGTCGGGTAGTGGTCACAGTCAGGTAGTAATCACAGTCGGGTAGTAATCACAGTTGGGTCGTGGTCACAGTCGGGTAGTAATCACAGTCGGGTAGTAATCACCCTCGGGTAGTCGTCACAGTCAGGTAGCAATCACAGTCGAGTAGTAATCACAGTCGGGTAGTAATCACAGTCGGGTAGTGGTCACAGTCGGGTAGTGGTCACAGTCGGGAAGTGGTCACAGTCGGGTAGTGGTCACAGTCGGGTAGTAATCACAGTCGGGTAGTGGTCACAGTTGGGTAGTGGTCACAGTCGGGTAGTAATCACAGTCGGGTAGTGGTCACAGTCGAGTAGTGGTCACAGTCGGGTAGTGGTCACAGTCGGGTAGTAATCACAGTCGGGTAGTGGTCACAGTCGGGTAGTAATCACAGTCGGGTAGTAATCACAGTCGGGTAGTGGTCACAGTCGGGTAGTGTTCACAGTCGGGTAGTGGTCACAGTCAGGTAGTAATCACAGTCGGGTAGTAATCACAGTCGGGTAGTAATCACAGTCGGGTAGTGGTCACAGTCGGGTAGTAATCACAGTCGGGTAGTGATCACAGTCGGGTAGTGGTCACAGTCGGGTAGTGGTCACAGTCGGGTAGTGGTCACAGTCAGGTAGTAATCACAGTCCGGTAGTGGTCACAGTCAGGTAGTAATCACAGTCCGGTAGTGGTCACAGTCGGGTAGTGGTCACAGTCGGGTAGTGGTCACAGTCAGGTAGTGGTCACAGTCGGGTACTGGTCACAGTCGGGAGTAATCACAGTCGGGTAGTGGTCACAGTCGGGTAGTGGTCACAGTCGGGTAGTGGTCACAGTCGGGTAGTGGTCACAGTCAGGTAGTGGTCACAGTCGGGTAGTGGTCACAGTCGGGGAGTAATCACAGTCGGGTAGTGGTCACAGTCGGGTAGTGGTCACAGTCGGGTAGTAATCACAGTCGGGTAGTGGTCACAGTCGAGTAGTGGTCACAGTCGGGTAGTAATCACAGTCGGGTAGTAATCACAGTCGGGTAGTGGTCACAGTCGGGTAGTAATCACAGTCGGGTAGTAATCACAGTCGGGTAGTGGTCACAGTCGGGTAGTGTTCACAGTCGGGTAGTGGTCACAGTCAGGTAGTAATCACAGTCGGGTAGTAATCACAGTCGGGTAGTAATCACAGTCGGGTAGTGGTCACAGTCGGGTAGTAATCACAGTCGGGTAGTGGTCACAGTCGGGTAGTGGTCACAGTCGGGTAGTGGTCACAGTCGGGTAGTGGTCACAGTCAGGTAGTAATCACAGTCCGGTAGTGGTCACAGTGAGGTAGTATTCACAGTCCGGTAGTGGTCACAGTCGGGTAGTGGTCACAGTCGGGTAGTAATCATAGTCGGGTAGTAATCACAGTCGGGTAGTGGTCACAGTCGGGTAGTGGTCACAGTCGGGTAGTAATCACAGTCGGGTAGTAATCACAGTCGGGTAGTAATCACAGTCGGGTAGTGGTCACAGTCGGGTAGCAATCACAGTCGGGTAGTAATCACAGTCAGGTAGTAATCACAGTCAGGTAGTGGTCACAGTCAGGTAGTGGTCACAGTCGGGTAGTGGTCACAGTCGGGTAGTGGTCACAGTCAGGTAGTAATCACAGTCGGGTAGTAATCACAGTTGGGTAGTGGTCACAGTCGGGTAGTAATCACAGTCGGGTAGTAATCACAGTCAGGTAGTAATCACAGTCAGGTAGTGGTCACAGTCAGGTAGTGGTCACAGTCGTGTAGTGGTCACAGTCGGGTAGTGGTCACAGTCAGGTAGTAATCACAGTTGGGTAGTAATCACAGTTGGGTAGTGGTCACAGTCGGGTAGTAATCACAGTCGGGTAGTAATCACCGTCGGGTAGTCGTCACAGTCAGGTAGCAATCACAGTCGAGTAGTAATCACAGTCGGGTAGTAATCACAGTCGGGTAGTGGTCACAGTCGGGTAGTGGTCACAGTCGGGTAGTGGTCACAGTCGGGTAGTAATCACAGTCGGGTAGTGGTCACAGTCGGGTAGTGGTCACAGTCGGGTAGTAATCACAGTCGGGTAGTGGTCACAGTCGGGTAGTGGTCACAGTCGGGTAGTAATCACACTCGGGTAGTGGTCACAGTCGAGTAGTGGTCACAGTCGGGTAGTGGTCACAGTCAGGTAGTAATCACAGTCCGGTAGTGGTCACAGTCAGGTAGTAATCACAGTCCGGTAGTGGTCACAGTCGGGTAGTGGTCACAGTCGGGTAGTGGTCACAGTCAGGTAGTGGTCACAGTCGGGTACTGGTCACAGTCGGGAGTAATCACAGTCGGGTAGTGGTCACAGTCGGGTAGTGGTCACAGTCGGGTAGTGGTCACAGTCGGGTAGTGGTCACAGTCAGGTAGTGGTCACAGTCGGGTAGTGGTCACAGTCGGGGAGTAATCACAGTCGGGTAGTGGTCACAGTCGGGTAGTGGTCACAGTCGGGTAGTAATCACAGTCGGGTAGTGGTCACAGTCGAGTAGTGGTCACAGTCGGGTAGTAATCACAGTCGGGTAGTAATCACAGTCGGGTAGTGGTCACAGTCGGGTAGTAATCACAGTCGGGTAGTAATCACAGTCGGGTAGTGGTCACAGTCGGGTAGTGTTCACAGTCGGGTAGTGGTCACAGTCAGGTAGTAATCACAGTCGGGTAGTAATCACAGTCGGGTAGTAATCACAGTCGGGTAGTGGTCACAGTCGGGTAGTAATCACAGTCGGGTAGTGGTCACAGTCGGGTAGTGGTCACAGTCGGGTAGTGGTCACAGTCGGGTAGTGGTCACAGTCGGGTAGTGGTCACAGTCAGGTAGTAATCACAGTCCGGTAGTGGTCACAGTGAGGTAGTAATCACAGTCGGGTAGTGGTCACAGTCGGGTAGCAATCACAGTCGGGTAGTAATCACAGTCAGGTAGTAATCACAGTCAGGTAGTGGTCACAGTCAGGTAGTGGTCACAGTCGGGTAGTGGTCACAGTCGGGTAGTGGTCACAGTCAGGTAGTAATCACAGTCGGGTAGTAATCACAGTTGGGTAGTGGTCACAGTCGGGTAGTAATCACAGTCGGGTAGTAATCACAGTCAGGTAGTAATCACAGTCAGGTAGTGGTCACAGTCAGGTAGTGGTCACAGTCGTGTAGTGGTCACAGTCGGGTAGTGGTCACAGTCGGGTAGTAATCACAGTCGGGTAGTAATCACAGTCGGGTAGTGGTCACAGTCGGGTAGTGTTCACAGTCGGGTAGTGGTCACAGTCAGGTAGTAATCACAGTCGGGTAGTAATCACAGTCGGGTAGTAATCACAGTCGGGTAGTGGTCACAGTCGGGTAGTAATCACAGTCGGGTAGTGATCACAGTCGGGTAGTGGTCACAGTCGGGTAGTGGTCACAGTCGGGTAGTGGTCACAGTCAGGTAGTAATCACAGTCCGGTAGTGGTCACAGTCAGGTAGTAATCACAGTCCGGTAGTGGTCACAGTCGGGTAGTGGTCACAGTCGGGTAGTGGTCACAGTCAGGTAGTGGTCACAGTCGGGTACTGGTCACAGTCGGGAGTAATCACAGTCGGGTAGTGGTCACAGTCGGGTAGTGGTCACAGTCGGGTAGTGGTCACAGTCGGGTAGTGGTCACAGTCAGGTAGTGGTCACAGTCGGGTAGTGGTCACAGTCGGGGAGTAATCACAGTCGGGTAGTGGTCACAGTCGGGTAGTGGTCACAGTCGGGTAGTAATCACAGTCGGGTAGTGGTCACAGTCGAGTAGTGGTCACAGTCGGGTAGTAATCACAGTCGGGTAGTAATCACAGTCGGGTAGTGGTCACAGTCGGGTAGTAATCACAGTCGGGTAGTAATCACAGTCGGGTAGTGGTCACAGTCGGGTAGTGTTCACAGTCGGGTAGTGGTCACAGTCAGGTAGTAATCACAGTCGGGTAGTAATCACAGTCGGGTAGTAATCACAGTCGGGTAGTGGTCACAGTCGGGTAGTAATCACAGTCGGGTAGTGGTCACAGTCGGGTAGTGGTCACAGTCGGGTAGTGGTCACAGTCGGGTAGTGGTCACAGTCAGGTAGTAATCACAGTCCGGTAGTGGTCACAGTGAGGTAGTATTCACAGTCCGGTAGTGGTCACAGTCGGGTAGTGGTCACAGTCGGGTAGTAATCATAGTCGGGTAGTAATCACAGTCGGGTAGTGGTCACAGTCGGGTAGTGGTCACAGTCGGGTAGTAATCACAGTCGGGTAGTAATCACAGTCGGGTAGTAATCACAGTCGGGTAGTGGTCACAGTCGGGTAGCAATCACAGTCGGGTAGTAATCACAGTCAGGTAGTAATCACAGTCAGGTAGTGGTCACAGTCAGGTAGTGGTCACAGTCGGGTAGTGGTCACAGTCGGGTAGTGGTCACAGTCAGGTAGTAATCACAGTCGGGTAGTAATCACAGTTGGGTAGTGGTCACAGTCGGGTAGTAATCACAGTCGGGTAGTAATCACAGTCAGGTAGTAATCACAGTCAGGTAGTGGTCACAGTCAGGTAGTGGTCACAGTCGTGTAGTGGTCACAGTCGGGTAGTGGTCACAGTCAGGTAGTAATCACAGTTGGGTAGTAATCACAGTTGGGTAGTGGTCACAGTCGGGTAGTAATCACAGTCGGGTAGTAATCACCGTCGGGTAGTCGTCACAGTCAGGTAGCAATCACAGTCGAGTAGTAATCACAGTCGGGTAGTAATCACAGTCGGGTAGTGGTCACAGTCGGGTAGTGGTCACAGTCGGGTAGTGGTCACAGTCGGGTAGTAATCACAGTCGGGTAGTGGTCACAGTCGGGTAGTGGTCACAGTCGGGTAGTAATCACAGTCGGGTAGTGGTCACAGTCGGGTAGTGGTCACAGTCGGGTAGTAATCACAGTCGGGTAGTGGTCACAGTCGGGTAGTGGTCACAGTCGGGTAGTAATCACACTCGGGTAGTGGTCACAGTCGAGTAGTGGTCACAGTCGGGTAGTGGTCACAGTCAGGTAGTAATCACAGTCCGGTAGTGGTCACAGTCAGGTAGTAATCACAGTCCGGTAGTGGTCACAGTCGGGTAGTGGTCACAGTCGGGTAGTGGTCACAGTCAGGTAGTGGTCACAGTCGGGTACTGGTCACAGTCGGGAGTAATCACAGTCGGGTAGTGGTCACAGTCGGGTAGTGGTCACAGTCGGGTAGTGGTCACAGTCGGGTAGTGGTCACAGTCAGGTAGTGGTCACAGTCGGGTAGTGGTCACAGTCAGGTAGTGGTCACAGTCGGGTACTGGTCACAGTCGGGAGTAATCACAGTCGGGTAGTGGTCACAGTCGGGTAGTGGTCACAGTCGGGTAGTGGTCACAGTCGGGTAGTGGTCACAGTCAGGTAGTGGTCACAGTCGGGTAGTGGTCACAGTCGGGGAGTAATCACAGTCGGGTAGTGGTCACAGTCGGGTAGTGGTCACAGTCGGGTAGTAATCACAGTCGGGTAGTGGTCACAGTCGAGTAGTGGTCACAGTCAGGTAGTGGTCACAGTCGGGTAGTGGTCACAGTCGGGGAGTAATCACAGTCGGGTAGTGGTCACAGTCGGGTAGTAATCACGGTCGGGTAGTGGTCACAGTCGGGTAGTGGTCACAGTCGAGTTGTAATCACAGTCGGGTAGTGCTCACAGTCGGGTAGTAATCACAGTCGGGTAGTAATCACAGTCGGGTAGTGGTCACAGTCGGGTAGTAATCACAGTCGGGTAGTGGTCACAGTCGGGTAGTGGTCACAGTCGGGTAGTAATCACAGTCGGGTAGTGGTCACAGTCGAGTAGTAATCACAGTCGGGTAGTAATCACAGTCGGGTAGTGGTCACAGTCGGGTAGTGGTCACAGTCGGGTAGTGGTCACAGTCGGGTAGTAATCATAGTCGGGTAGTAATCACAGTCGGGTAGTGGTCACAGTCGGGTAGTGGTCACAGTCGGGTAGTAATCACAGTCGGGTAGTAATCACAGTCAGGTAGTAATCACAGTCAGGTAGTGGTCACAGTCAGGTAGTGGTCACAGTCGGGTAGTGGTCACAGTCGGGTAGTGGTCACAGTCAGGTAGTAATCACAGTCGGGTAGTAATCACAGTTGGGTCGTGGTCACAGTCGGGTAGTAATCACAGTCGGGTAGTAATCACCCTCGGGTAGTCGTCACAGTCAGGTAGCAATCACAGTCGAGTAGTAATCACAGTCGGGTAGTAATCACAGTCGGGTAGTGGTCACAGTCGGGTAGTGGTCACAGTCGGGAAGTGGTCACAGTCGGGTAGTGGTCACAGTCGGGTAGTAATCACAGTCGGGTAGTGGTCACAGTTGGGTAGTGGTCACAGTCGGGTAGTAATCACAGTCGGGTAGTGGTCACAGTCGAGTAGTGGTCACAGTCGGGTAGTGGTCACAGTCGGGTAGTAATCACAGTCGGGTAGTGGTCACAGTCGGGTAGTAATCACAGTCGGGTAGTAATCACAGTCGGGTAGTGGTCACAGTCGGGTAGTGTTCACAGTCGGGTAGTGGTCACAGTCAGGTAGTAATCACAGTCGGGTAGTAATCACAGTCGGGTAGTAATCACAGTCGGGTAGTGGTCACAGTCGGGTAGTAATCACAGTCGGGTAGTGATCACAGTCGGGTAGTGGTCACAGTCGGGTAGTGGTCACAGTCGGGTAGTGGTCACAGTCAGGTAGTAATCACAGTCCGGTAGTGGTCACAGTCAGGTAGTAATCACAGTCCGGTAGTGGTCACAGTCGGGTAGTGGTCACAGTCGGGTAGTGGTCACAGTCAGGTAGTGGTCACAGTCGGGTACTGGTCACAGTCGGGAGTAATCACAGTCGGGTAGTGGTCACAGTCGGGTAGTGGTCACAGTCGGGTAGTGGTCACAGTCGGGTAGTGGTCACAGTCAGGTAGTGGTCACAGTCGGGTAGTGGTCACAGTCGGGGAGTAATCACAGTCGGGTAGTGGTCACAGTCGGGTAGTGGTCACAGTCGGGTAGTAATCACAGTCGGGTAGTGGTCACAGTCGAGTAGTGGTCACAGTCGGGTAGTAATCACAGTCGGGTAGTAATCACAGTCGGGTAGTGGTCACAGTCGGGTAGTAATCACAGTCGGGTAGTAATCACAGTCGGGTAGTGGTCACAGTCGGGTAGTGTTCACAGTCGGGTAGTGGTCACAGTCAGGTAGTAATCACAGTCGGGTAGTAATCACAGTCGGGTAGTAATCACAGTCGGGTAGTGGTCACAGTCGGGTAGTAATCACAGTCGGGTAGTGGTCACAGTCGGGTAGTGGTCACAGTCGGGTAGTGGTCACAGTCGGGTAGTGGTCACAGTCAGGTAGTAATCACAGTCCGGTAGTGGTCACAGTGAGGTAGTATTCACAGTCCGGTAGTGGTCACAGTCGGGTAGTGGTCACAGTCGGGTAGTAATCATAGTCGGGTAGTAATCACAGTCGGGTAGTGGTCACAGTCGGGTAGTGGTCACAGTCGGGTAGTAATCACAGTCGGGTAGTAATCACAGTCGGGTAGTAATCACAGTCGGGTAGTGGTCACAGTCGGGTAGCAATCACAGTCGGGTAGTAATCACAGTCAGGTAGTAATCACAGTCAGGTAGTGGTCACAGTCAGGTAGTGGTCACAGTCGGGTAGTGGTCACAGTCGGGTAGTGGTCACAGTCAGGTAGTAATCACAGTCGGGTAGTAATCACAGTTGGGTAGAGTCACAGTCGGGTAGTAATCACAGTCGGGTAGTAATCACAGTCAGGTAGTAATCACAGTCAGGTAGTGGTCACAGTCAGGTAGTGGTCACAGTCGTGTAGTGGTCACAGTCGGGTAGTGGTCACAGTCAGGTAGTAATCACAGTTGGGTAGTAATCACAGTTGGGTAGTGGTCACAGTCGGGTAGTAATCACAGTCGGGTAGTAATCACCGTCGGGTAGTCGTCACAGTCAGGTAGCAATCACAGTCGAGTAGTAATCACAGTCGGGTAGTAATCACAGTCGGGTAGTGGTCACAGTCGGGTAGTGGTCACAGTCGGGTAGTGGTCACAGTCGGGTAGTAATCACAGTCGGGTAGTGGTCACAGTCGGGTAGTGGTCACAGTCGGGTAGTAATCACAGTCGGGTAGTGGTCACAGTCGGGTAGTGGTCACAGTCGGGTAGTAATCACAGTCGGGTAGTGGTCACAGTCGGGTAGTGGTCACAGTCGGGTAGTAATCACACTCGGGTAGTGGTCACAGTCGAGTAGTGGTCACAGTCGGGTAGTGGTCACAGTCAGGTAGTAATCACAGTCCGGTAGTGGTCACAGTCAGGTAGTAATCACAGTCCGGTAGTGGTCACAGTCGGGTAGTGGTCACAGTCGGGTAGTGGTCACAGTCAGGTAGTGGTCACAGTCGGGTACTGGTCACAGTCGGGAGTAATCACAGTCGGGTAGTGGTCACAGTCGGGTAGTGGTCACAGTCGGGTAGTGGTCACAGTCGGGTAGTGGTCACAGTCAGGTAGTGGTCACAGTCGGGTAGTGGTCACAGTCGGGGAGTAATCACAGTCGGGTAGTGGTCACAGTCGGGTAGTGGTCACAGTCGGGTAGTAATCACAGTCGGGTAGTGGTCACAGTCGAGTAGTGGTCACAGTCGGGTAGTAATCACAGTCGGGTAGTAATCACAGTCGGGTAGTGGTCACAGTCGGGTAGTAATCACAGTCGGGTAGTAATCACAGTCGGGTAGTGGTCACAGTCGGGTAGTGTTCACAGTCGGGTAGTGGTCACAGTCAGGTAGTAATCACAGTCGGGTAGTAATCACAGTCGGGTAGTAATCACAGTCGGGTAGTGGTCACAGTCGGGTAGTAATCACAGTCGGGTAGTGGTCACAGTCGGGTAGTGGTCACAGTCGGGTAGTGGTCACAGTCGGGTAGTGGTCACAGTCAGGTAGTAATCACAGTCCGGTAGTGGTCACAGTGAGGTAGTAATCACAGTCGGGTAGTGGTCACAGTCGGGTAGCAATCACAGTCGGGTAGTAATCACAGTCAGGTAGTAATCACAGTCAGGTAGTGGTCACAGTCAGGTAGTGGTCACAGTCGGGTAGTGGTCACAGTCGGGTAGTGGTCACAGTCAGGTAGTAATCACAGTCGGGTAGTAATCACAGTTGGGTAGTGGTCACAGTCGGGTAGTAATCACAGTCGGGTAGTAATCACAGTCAGGTAGTAATCACAGTCAGGTAGTGGTCACAGTCAGGTAGTGGTCACAGTCGTGTAGTGGTCACAGTCGGGTAGTGGTCACAGTCAGGTAGTAATCACAGTTGGGTAGTAATCACAGTTGGGTAGTGGTCACAGTCGGGTAGTAATCACAGTCGGGTAGTAATCACCGTCGGGTAGTCGTCACAGTCAGGTAGCAATCACAGTCGAGTAGTAATCACAGTCGGGTAGTAATCACAGTCGGGTAGTGGTCACAGTCGGGTAGTGGTCACAGTCGGGTAGTGGTCACAGTCGGGTAGTAATCACAGTCGGGTAGTGGTCACAGTCGGGTAGTGGTCACAGTCGGGTAGTAATCACAGTCGGGTAGTGGTCACAGTCGGGTAGTGGTCACAGTCGGGTAGTAATCACAGTCGGGTAGTGGTCACAGTCGGGTAGTGGTCACAGTCGGGTAGTAATCACAGTCGGGTAGTGGTCACAGTCGAGTAGTGGTCACAGTCGGGTAGTGGTCACAGTCGGGTAGTAATCACAGTCGGGTAGTGGTCACAGTCGGGTAGTAATCACAGCCGGGTAGTAATCACAGTCCGGTAGTGGTCACAGTCGGGTAGTGGTCACAGTCGGGTAGTGGTCACAGTCAGGTAGTGGTCACAGTCGGGTAGTGGTCACAGTCGGGGAGTAATCACAGTCGGGTAGTGGTCACAGTCGGGTAGTGGTCACAGTCGGGTAGTAATCACAGTCGGGTAGTGGTTACAGTCGAGTAGTGGTCACAGTCGGGTAGTAATCACAGTCGGGTAGTGGTTACAGTCGAGTAGTGGTCACAGTCGGGTAATGGTCACAGTCGGGTAGTAATCACAGTCGGGTAGTAATCACAGTCGGGTTGTAATCACAGTCGGGTAGTAATCACAGTCGGGTAGTGGTCACTGTCGGGTAGTGTTCACAGTCGGGTAGTGGTCACAGTCAGGTAGTAATCACAGTCGGGTAGTAATCACAGTCGGGTAGTAATCACAGTCGGGTAGTGGTCACAGTCGGGTAGTAATCACAGTCGGGTAGTGGTCACAGTCGGGTAGTGGTCACAGTCGGGTAGTGGTAACAGTCCGGTAGTGGTCACAGTCAGGTAGTAATCACAGTCCGGTAGTGGTCACAGTCAGGTAGTAATCACAGTCCGGTAGTGATCACAGTCGGGTAGTGGTCACAGTCGGGTAGTGGTCACAGTCAGGTAGTGGTCACAGTCGAGTAGTGGTCACAGTCGGGGAGTAATGACAGTCGGGTAGTGGTCACAGTCGGGTAGTGGTCACAGTCGGGTAGTAATCACAGTCGGGTAGTGGTCACAGTCAGGTAGTGGTCACAGTCGGGTAGTAATCACAGTCGGGTAGTGGTCACAGTCGAGTAGTGGTCACAGTCGGGTAGTGGTCACAGTCGGGTAGTAATCACAGTCGGGTAGTGGTCAGAGTCGGGTAGTAATCACAGTCGGGTAGTAATCACAGTCGGGTAGTGGTCACAGTCAGGTAGTGGTCACAGTCGGGTAGTAATCACAGTCGGGTAGTGGTCACAGTCGAGTAATGGTCACAGTCGGGTAGTGGTCACAGTCGGGTAGTAATCACAGTGGGGTAGTGGTCACAGTCGGGTAGTAATCACAGTCGGGTAGTAATCACAGTCGGGTAGTGGTCACAGTCGGGTAGTGTTCACAGTCGGGTAGTGGTCACAGTCAGGTAGTAATCACAGTCGGGTAATAATCACAGTCGGGTAGTAATCACAGTCGGGTAGTGGTCACAGTCGGGTAGTGGTCATAGTCGGGTAGTAGTAACAGTCGGGTAGTGGTCACAGTCGGGTAGTGGTCACAGTCCGGTAGTGGTCACAGTCAGGTAGTAATCAAAGTCCGGTAGTGGTCACAGTCGGGTAGTGGTCACAGTCGGGTAGTGGTCACAGTCAGGTAGTGGTCACAGTCGGGTAGTGGTCACAGTCGGGGAGTAATCACAGTCGGGTAGTGGTCACAGTCGGGTAGTGGTCACAGTCGGGTAGTAATCACAGTCGGGTAGTGGTCACAGTCAGGTAGTGGTCACAGTCGGGTAGTAATCACAGTCGGGTAGTGGTCACAGTCGAGTAGTGGTCACAGTCGGGTAGTGGCCACAGTCGGGTAGTAATCACAGTCGGGTAGTTGTCAGAGTCGGGTAGTGGTCACAGTCGGGTAGTAATCACGGTCGGGTAGTGGTCACAGTCGGGTAGTAATCACAGTCGGGTAGTAATCACAGTCGGATAGTGGTCACAGTCGGGTAGTAATCACAGTCGGGTAGTGGTCACAGTCGGGTAGTCGTCACAGTCAGGTAGTAATCACAGTCGAGTAGTAATCACAGTCGGGTAGTAATCACAGTCGGGTAGTGGTCACAGTCGGGTAGTAATCACAGTCGTGTAGTGGTCACAGTCAGGTAGTATTCACAGTCGGGTAGTGGTCACAGTCAGGTAGTGGTCACAGTCGGGTAGTGGTCACAGTCGGGTAGTGGTCACAGTCGGGTAGTGGTCACAGTCAGGTAGTAATCACAGTCGGGTAGTAATCACAGTCGGGTAGTGGTCACAGTCAGGTAGTATTCACAGTCGGGTAGTGGTCACAGTCAGGTACTGGTCACAGTCGGGTAGTGGTCACAGTCAGGTAGTATTCACAGTCGGGTAGTGGTCACAGTCAGGTAGTGGTCACAGTCGGGTAGTGGTCACAGTCGGGTAGTGGTCACAGTCGGGTAGTGGTCACAGTCGGGTAGTAATCACAGTCGGGTAGTGGTCACAGTCGGGTAGTGGTCACAGTCGGGTAGTGGTCACAGTCGGGTAGTAATCACAGTCGGGTAGTGGTCACAGTCGGGTAGTAATCACAGTCGGGTAGTAATCACAGTCGGGTAGTGGTCACAGTCAGGTACTGGTCACAGTCGGGTAGTGGTCACAGTCGGGTAGTAATCACAGTCAGGTAGTGGTCACAGTCAGGTAGTAATCACAGTCGGGTAGTGGTCACAGTCGGGTAGTAATCACAGTCGTGTAGTGGTCACAGTCAGGTAGTATTCACAGTCGGGTAGTGGTCACAGTCAGGTAGTGGTCACAGTCGGGTAGTGGTCACAGTCGGGTAGTGGTCACAGTCGGGTAGTGGTCACAGTCAGGTAGTAATCACAGTCGGGTAGTAATCACAGTCGGGTAGTGGTCACAGTCAGGTAGTATTCACAGTCGGGTAGTGGTCACAGTCAGGTACTGGTCACAGTCGGGTAGTGGTCACAGTCAGGTAGTATTCACAGTCGGGTAGTGGTCACAGTCAGGTAGTGGTCACAGTCGGGTAGTGGTCACAGTCGGGTAGTGGTCACAGTCGGGTAGTGGTCACAGTCGGGTAGTAATCACAGTCGGGTAGTGGTCACAGTCGGGTAGTGGTCACAGTCGGGTAGTGGTCACAGTCGGGTAGTAATCACAGTCGGGTAGTGGTCACAGTCGGGTAGTAATCACAGTCGGGTAGTAATCACAGTCGGGTAGTGGTCACAGTCAGGTACTGGTCACAGTCGGGTAGTGGTCACAGTCGGGTAGTAATCACAGTCAGGTAGTGGTCACAGTCAGGTAGTAATCACAGTCGGGTAGTGGTCACAGTCGGGTAGTAATCACAGTCGGGTAGTGGTCACAGTCGGGTAGTAATCACAGTCGGGTAGTGGTCACAGTCGGGTAGTAATCACAGTCGGGTAGTAATCACAGTCGGGTAGTGGTCACAGTCAGGTACTGGTCACAGTCGGGTAGTGGTCACAGTCGGGTAGTAGTCACAGTCCGGTAGTGGTCACAGTCAGGTAGTAATCAAAGTCCGGTAGTGGTCACAGTCGGGTAGTGGTCACAGTCGGGTAGTGGTCACAGTCAGGTAGTGGTCACAGTCGGGTAGTGGTCACAGTCGGGGAGTAATCACAGTCGGGTAGTGGTCACAGTCGGGTAGTGGTCACAGTCGGGTAGTAATCACAGTCGGGTAGTGGTCACAGTCAGGTAGTGGTCACAGTCGGGTAGTAATCACAGTCGGGTAGTGGTCACAGTCGAGTAGTGGTCACAGTCGGGTAGTGGCCACAGTCGGGTAGTAATCACAGTCGGGTAGTGGTCAGAGTAGGGTAGTAATCACAGTCGGGTAGTAATCACGGTCGGGTAGTGGTCACAGTCAGGTAGTAATCACAGTCGGGTAGTAATCACAGTCGGGTAGTGGTCACAGTCGGGTAGTAATCATAGTCAGGTAGTCGTCACAGTCAGGTAGTAATCATAGTCGGGTAGTGGACACAGTCGAGAAGTAATCACGGTCGGGTAGTGGTCACAGTCGGGTAGTGGTCACGGTCGAGTTGTAATCACAGTCGGGTAGTGGTCACAGTCGGGTAGTAATCACAGTCGGGTAGTAGTCACAGTCGGGTAGTGGTCACAGTCGGGTAGTAATCACAGTCGGGTAGTGGTCACAGTCGGGTAGTCGTCACAGTCAGGTAGTAATCACAGTCGAGTAGTAATCACAGTCGGGTAGTAATCACAGTCGGGTAGTGGTCACAGTCGGGTAGTAATCACAGTCGGGTAGGGGTCACAGTCAGGTAGTATTCACAGTCGGGTAGTGGTCACAGTCAGGTAGTGGTCACAGTCGGGTAGTGGTCACAGTCGGGTAGTGGTCACAGTCGGGTAGTGGTCACAGTCGGGTAGTAATCACAGTCGGGTAGTGGTCACAGTCGGGTAGTGGTCACAGTCGGGTAGTAATCACAGTCGGGTAGTGGTCACAGTCGAGTAGTGGTCACAGTCGGGTAGTGGTCACAGTCGGGTAGTAATCACAGTCGGGTAGTGGTCACAGTCGGGTAGTAATCACAGTCGGGTAGTAATCACAGTCGGGTAGTGGTCACAGTCGGGTAGTGTTCACAGTCGGGTAGTGGTCACAGTCAGGTAGTAATCACAGTCGGGTAGTAATCACAGTCGGGTAGTGGTCACAGTCGGGTAGTGGTCACAGTCGGGAAGTGGTCACAGTCGGGTAGTGGTCACAGTCGGGTAGTAATCACAGTCGGGTAGTGGTCACAGTCGGGTAGTGGTCACAGTCGGGTAGTAATCACAGTCGGGTAGTGGTCACAGTCGAGTAGTGGTCACAGTCGGGTAGTGGTCACAGTCGGGTAGTAATCACAGTCGGGTAGTGGTCAAAGTCGGGTAGTAATCACAGTCGGGTAGTAATCACAGTCGGGTAGTGGTCACAGTCGGGTAGTGTTCACAGTCGGGTAGTGGTCACAGTCAGGTAGTAATCACAGTCGGGTAGTAATCACAGTCGGGTAGTAATCACAGTCGGGTAGTGGTCACAGTCGGGTAGTAATCACAGTCGGGTAGTGATCACAGTCGGGTAGTGGTCACAGTCGGGTAGTGGTCACAGTCGGGTAGTGGTCACAGTCAGGTAGTAATCACAGTCCGGTAGTGGTCACAGTCAGGTAGTAATCACAGTCCGGTAGTGGTCACAGTCGGGTAGTGGTCACAGTCGGGTAGTGGTCACAGTCAGGTAGTGGTCACAGTCGGGTACTGGTCACAGTCGGGGAGTAATCACAGTCGGGTAGTGGTCACAGTCGGGTAGTGGTCACAGTCGGGTAGTGGTCACAGTCGGGTAGTGGTCACAGTCAGGTAGTGGTCACAGTCGGGTAGTGGTCACAGTCGGGGAGTAATCACAGTCGGGTAGTGGTCATAGTCGGGTAGTGGTCACAGTCGGGTAGTAATCACAGTCGGGTAGTGGTCACAGTCGAGTAGTGGTCACAGTCGGGTAGTAATCACAGTCGGGTAGTAATCACAGTCGGGTAGTGGTCACAGTCGGGTAGTAATCACAGTCGGGTAGTAATCACAGTCGGGTAGTGGTCACAGTCGGGTAGTGTTCACAGTCGGGTAGTGGTCACAGTAAGGTAGTAATCACAGTCGGGTAGTAATCACAGTCGGGTAGTAATCACAGTCGGGTAGTGGTCACAGTCGGGTAGTAATCACAGTCGGGTAGTGGTCACAGTCGGGTAGTGGTCACAGTCGGGTAGTGGTCACAGTCGGGTAGTGGTCACAGTCAGGTAGTAATCACAGTCCGGTAGTGGTCACAGTGAGGTAGTATTCACAGTCCGGTAGTGGTCACAGTCGGGTAGTGGTCACAGTCGGGTAGTAATCATAGTCGGGTAGTAATCACAGTCGGGTAGTGGTCACAGTCGGGTAGTGGTCACAGTCGGGTAGTAATCACAGTCGGGTAGTAATCACAGTCGGGTAGTAATCACAGTCGGGTAGTGGTCACAGTCGGGTAGCAATCACAGTCGGGTAGTAATCACAGTCAGGTAGTAATCACAGTCAGGTAGTGGTCACAGTCAGGTAGTGGTCACAGTCGGGTAGTGGTCACAGTCGGGTAGTGGTCACAGTCAGGTAGTAATCACAGTCGGGTAGTAATCACAGTTGGGTAGTGGTCACAGTCGGGTAGTAATCACAGTCGGGTAGTAATCACAGTCAGGTAGTAATCACAGTCAGGTAGTGGTCACAGTCAGGTAGTGGTCACAGTCGTGTAGTGGTCACAGTCGGGTAGTGGTCACAGTCAGGTAGTAATCACAGTTGGGTAGTAATCACAGTTGGGTAGTGGTCACAGTCGGGTAGTAATCACAGTCGGGTAGTAATCACCGTCGGGTAGTCGTCACAGTCAGGTAGCAATCACAGTCGAGTAGTAATCACAGTCGGGTAGTAATCACAGTCGGGTAGTGGTCACAGTCGGGTAGTGGTCACAGTCGGGTAGTGGTCACAGTCGGGTAGTAATCACAGTCGGGTAGTGGTCACAGTCGGGTAGTGGTCACAGTCGGGTAGTAATCACAGTCGGGTAGTGGTCACAGTCGGGTAGTGGTCACAGTCGGGTAGTAATCACAGTCGGGTAGTGGTCACAGTCGGGTAGTGGTCACAGTCGGGTAGTAATCACAGTCGGGTAGTGGTCACAGTCGAGTAGTGGTCACAGTCGGGTAGTGGTCACAGTCGGGTAGTAATCACAGTCGGGTAGTGGTCACAGTCGGGTAGTAATCACAGCCGGGTAGTAATCACAGTCCGGTAGTGGTCACAGTCGGGTAGTGGTCACAGTCGGGTAGTGGTCACAGTCAGGTAGTGGTCACAGTCGGGTAGTGTCACAGTCGGGGAGTAATCACAGTCGGGTAGTGGTCACAGTCGGGTAGTGGTCACAGTCGGGTAGTAATCACAGTCGGGTAGTGGTTACAGTCGAGTAGTGGTCACAGTCGGGTAATGGTCACAGTCGGGTAGTAATCACAGTCGGGTAGTAATCACAGTCGGGTTGTAATCACAGTCGGGTAGTAATCACAGTCGGGTAGTGGTCACTGTCGGGTAGTGTTCACAGTCGGGTAGTGGTCACAGTCAGGTAGTAATCACAGTCGGGTAGTAATCACAGTCGGGTAGTAATCACAGTCGGGTAGTGGTCACAGTCGGGTAGTAATCACAGTCGGGTAGTGGTCACAGTCGGGTAGTGGTCACAGTCGGGTAGTGGTCACAGTCGGGTAGTGGTAACAGTCCGGTAGTGGTCACAGTCAGGTAGTAATCACAGTCCGGTAGTGGTCACAGTCAGGTAGTAATCACAGTCCGGTAGTGATCACAGTCGGGTAGTGGTCACAGTCGGGTAGTGGTCACAGTCAGGTAGTGGTCACAGTCGAGTAGTGGTCACAGTCGGGGAGTAATGACAGTCGGGTAGTGGTCACAGTCGGGTAGTGGTCACAGTCGGGTAGTAATCACAGTCGGGTAGTGGTCACAGTCAGGTAGTGGTCACAGTCGGGTAGTAATCACAGTCGGGTAGTGGTCACAGTCGAGTAGTGGTCACAGTCGGGTAGTGGTCACAGTCGGGTAGTAATCACAGTCGGGTAGTGGTCAGAGTCGGGTAGTAATCACAGTCGGGTAGTAATCACAGTCGGGTAGTGGTCACAGTCAGGTAGTGGTCACAGTCGGGTAGTAATCACAGTCGGGTAGTGGTCACAGTCGAGTAATGGTCACAGTCGGGTAGTGGTCACAGTCGGGTAGTAATCACAGTGGGGTAGTGGTCACAGTCGGGTAGTAATCACAGTCGGGTAGTAATCACAGTCGGGTAGTGGTCACAGTCGGGTAGTGTTCACAGTCGGGTAGTGGTCACAGTCAGGTAGTAATCACAGTCGGGTAATAATCACAGTCGGGTAGTAATCACAGTCGGGTAGTGGTCACAGTCGGGTAGTGGTCATAGTCGGGTAGTAGTAACAGTCGGGTAGTGGTCACAGTCGGGTAGTGGTCACAGTCCGGTAGTGGTCACAGTCAGGTAGTAATCAAAGTCCGGTAGTGGTCACAGTCGGGTAGTGGTCACAGTCGGGTAGTGGTCACAGTCAGGTAGTGGTCACAGTCGGGTAGTGGTCACAGTCGGGGAGTAATCACAGTCGGGTAGTGGTCACAGTCGGGTAGTGGTCACAGTCGGGTAGTAATCACAGTCGGGTAGTGGTCACAGTCAGGTAGTGGTCACAGTCGGGTAGTAATCACAGTCGGGTAGTGGTCACAGTCGAGTAGTGGTCACAGTCGGGTAGTGGCCACAGTCGGGTAGTAATCACAGTCGGGTAGTTGTCAGAGTCGGGTAGTGGTCACAGTCGGGTAGTAATCACGGTCGGGTAGTGGTCACAGTCGGGTAGTAATCACAGTCGGGTAGTAATCACAGTCGGGTAGTGGTCACAGTCGGGTAGTAATCACAGTCGTGTAGTGGTCACAGTCAGGTAGTATTCACAGTCGGGTAGTGGTCACAGTCAGGTAGTGGTCACAGTCGGGTAGTGGTCACAGTCGGGTAGTGGTCACAGTCGGGTAGTGGTCACAGTCAGGTAGTAATCACAGTCGGGTAGTAATCACAGTCGGGTAGTGGTCACAGTCAGGTAGTATTCACAGTCGGGTAGTGGTCACAGTCAGGTACTGGTCACAGTCGGGTAGTGGTCACAGTCAGGTAGTATTCACAGTCGGGTAGTGGTCACAGTCAGGTAGTGGTCACAGTCGGGTAGTGGTCACAGTCGGGTAGTGGTCACAGTCGGGTAGTGGTCACAGTCGGGTAGTAATCACAGTCGGGTAGTGGTCACAGACGGGTAGTGGTCACAGTCGGGTGGTGGTCACAGTCGGGTAGTAATCACAGTCGGGTAGTGGTCACAGTCGGGTAGTAATCACAGTCGGGTAGTAATCACAGTCGGGTAGTGGTCACAGTCAGGTACTGGTCACAGTCGGGTAGTGGTCACAGTCGGGTAGTAATCACAGTCAGGTAGTGGTCACAGTCAGGTAGTAATCACAGTCGGGTAGTGGTCACAGTCGGGTAGTAATCACAGTCGTGTAGTGGTCACAGTCAGGTAGTATTCACAGTCGGGTAGTGGTCACAGTCAGGTAGTGGTCACAGTCGGGTAGTGGTCACAGTCGGGTAGTGGTCACAGTCGGGTAGTGGTCACAGTCAGGTAGTAATCACAGTCGGGTAGTAATCACAGTCGGGTAGTGGTCACAGTCAGGTAGTATTCACAGTCGGGTAGTGGTCACAGTCAGGTACTGGTCACAGTCGGGTAGTGGTCACAGTCAGGTAGTATTCACAGTCGGGTAGTGGTCACAGTCAGGTAGTGGTCACAGTCGGGTAGTGGTCACAGTCGGGTAGTGGTCACAGTCGGGTAGTGGTCACAGTCGGGTAGTAATCACAGTCGGGTAGTGGTCACAGTCGGGTAGTGGTCACAGTCGGGTAGTGGTCACAGTCGTGTAGTAATCACAGTCGGGTAGTGGTCACAGTCGGGTAGTAATCACAGTCGGGTAGTAATCACAGTCGGGTAGTGGTCACAGTCAGGTACTGGTCACAGTCGGGTAGTGGTCACAGTCGGGTAGTAATCACAGTCAGGTAGTGGTCACAGTCAGGTAGTAATCACAGTCGGGTAGTGGTCACAGTCGGGTAGTAATCACAGTCGGGTAGTGGTCACAGTCGGGTAGTAATCACAGTCGGGTAGTGGTCACAGTCGGGTAGTAATCACAGTCGGGTAGTAATCACAGTCGGGTAGTGGTCACAGTCAGGTACTGGTCACAGTCGGGTAGTGGTCACAGTCGGGTAGTAGTCACAGTCCGGTAGTGGTCACAGTCAGGTAGTAATCAAAGTCCGGTAGTGGTCACAGTCGGGTAGTGGTCACAGTCGGGTAGTGGTCACAGTCAGGTAGTGGTCACAGTCGGGTAGTGGTCACAGTCGGGGAGTAATCACAGTCGGGTAGTGGTCACAGTCGGGTAGTGGTCACAGTCGGGTAGTAATCACAGTCGGGTAGTGGTCACAGTCAGGTAGTGGTCACAGTCGGGTAGTAATCACAGTCGGGTAGTGGTCACAGTCGAGTAGTGGTCACAGTCGGGTAGTGGCCACAGTCGGGTAGTAATCACAGTCGGGTAGTGGTCAGAGTAGGGTAGTAATCATAGTCGGGTAGTAATCACGGTCGGGTAGTGGTCACAGTCAGGTAGTAATCACAGTCGGGTAGTAATCACAGTCGGGTAGTGGTCACAGTCGGGTAGTAATCATAGTCAGGTAGTCGTCACAGTCAGGTAGTAATCATAGTCGGGTAGTGGACACAGTCGAGAAGTAATCACGGTGGGTAGTGGTCACAGTCGGGTAGTGGTCACGGTCGAGTTGTAATCACAGTCGGGTAGTGGTCACAGTCGGGTAGTAATCACAGTCGGGTAGTAGTCACAGTCGGGTAGTGGTCACAGTCGGGTAGTAATCACAGTCGGGTAGTGGTCACAGTCGGGTAGTCGTCACAGTCAGGTAGTAATCACAGTCGAGTAGTAATCACAGTCGGGTAGTAATCACAGTCGGGTAGTGGTCACAGTCGGGTAGTAATCACAGTCGGGTAGGGGTCACAGTCAGGTAGTATTCACAGTCGGGTAGTGGTCACAGTCAGGTAGTGGTCACAGTCGGGTAGTGGTCACAGTCGGGTAGTGGTCACAGTCGGGTAGTGGTCACAGTCAGGTAGTAATCACAGTCGGGTAGTAATCACAGTCGGGTAGTGGTCACAGTCAGGTAGTATTCACAGTCGGGTAGTGGTCACAGTCAGGTACTGGTCACAGTCGGGTAGTGGTCACAGTCAGGTAGTATTCACAGTCGGGTAGTGGTCACAGTGTGGTAGTGGTCACAGTAAGGTAGTGGTCACAGTCGGGTAGTGGTCACAGTCGGGTAGTAATCACAGTCGGGGAGTGGTCACAGTCGGGTAGTGGTCACAGTCGGGTAGTGGTCACAGTCGGGTAGTATTCACAGTCGGGTAGTGGTCACAGTCGGGTAGTAATCACAGTCGGGTAGTAATCACAGTCGGGTAGTGGTCACAGTCAGGTACTGGTCACAGTCGGGTAGTGGTCACAGTCGGGTAGTAATCACAGTCAGGTAGTGGTCACAGTCAGGTAGTAATCACAGTCGGGTAGTGGTCACAGTCGGGTAGTAATCACAGTCGGGTAGTGGTCACAGTCGGGTAGTGATCACAGTCGGGTGGTAATCACAGTCGGGTAGTAATCACTGTTGTGTAGTTGTCACAGTCGGGTAGTGGTCACAGTCGGGTGGTGGTCACAGTCGGGTAGTAATAACAGTCGGATGGTAATCACAGTCGGGTAGTAATCACAGTCGGGTAGTAATCACAGTCGGGTAGTGGTCACAGTCGGGTAGTAATCACAGTCGGGTAGTGGTCACAGTCGGGTAGTAATCACAGTCGGGTAGTAATCACAGTCGGGTAGTGGTCACAGTCGGGAATTGGTCACAGTCGGGTAGTAATCACAGTCGGGTAGTGGTCACAGTCGGGTAGTCGTCACAGTCAGGTAGTAATCACAGTCGAGTAGTAATCACAGTCGGGTAGTAATCACAGTCGGGTAGTGGTCACAGTCGGGTAGTAATCACAGTCGGGTAGGGGTCACAGTCAGGTAGTATTCACAGTCGGGTAGTGGTCACAGTCAGGTAGTGGTCACAGTCGGGTAGTGGTCACAGTCGGGTAGTGGTCACAGTCGGGTAGTGGTCACAGTCAGGTAGTAATCACAGTCGGGTAGTAATCACAGTCGGGTAGTGGTCACAGTCAGGTAGTATTCACAGTCGGGTAGTGGTCACAGTCAGGTACTGGTCACAGTCGGGTAGTGGTCACAGTCAGGTAGTATTCACAGTCGGGTAGTGGTCACAGTAAGGTAGTGGTCACAGTAAGGTAGTGGTCACAGTCGGGTAGTGGTCACAGTCGGGTAGTAATCACAGTCGGGGAGTGGTCACAGTCGGGTAGTGGTCACAGTCGGGTAGTAATCACAGTCGGGTAGTGGTCACAGTCGGGTAGTAATCACAGTCGGGTGGTAATCACAGTCGGGTAGTAATCACTGTTGTGTAGTTGTCACAGTCGGGTAGTGGTCACAGTCGGGTGGTGGTCACAGTCGGGTAGTAATCACAGTCGGATGGTAATCACAGTCGGGTAGTAATCACAGTCGGGTAGTAATCACAGTCGGGTAGTGGTCACAGTCGGGTAGTAATCACAGTCGGGTAGTGGTCACAGTCGGGTAGTAATCACAGTCGGGTAGTAATCACAGTCGGGTAGTGGTCACAGTCGGGTAGTGTTCACAGTCGGGTAGTGGTCACAGTCAGGTAGTAATCACAGTCGGGTAGTAATCACAGTCGGGTAGTGGTCACAGTCGGGTAGTGGTCACAGTCAGGTAGTAATCACAGTTGGGTAGTAATCACAGTCGGGTAGTGGTCACAGTCAGGTAGTGGTCACAGTCGGGTAGTGGTCACAGTTGGGTAGTAATCACAGTCGGGTAGTGGTCACAGTCAGTTAGTGGTCACAGTCGGGTAGTGGTCACAGTCGGGTAGTAATCACAGTCGGGTAGTAATCACAGTCGGGTAGTAGTCACAGTCGGGTAGTAATCACAGTCGGGTAGTGGTCACAATCAGGTAGTGGTCACAGTCGGGTAGTGGTCACAGTCGGGTAGTAATCACAGTCGGGTAGTGGTCACAGTCGGGTAGTGGTCACAGTCGGGTAGTGGTCACAGTCAGGTAGTGGTCACAGTCGGGTAATGGTCACAGTCGGGTAGTAATCACAGTCGGGTAGTGGTCACAGTCGGGTAGTGGTCACAGTCGGGTAGTAATCACAGTCGGGTAGGGGTCACAGTCAGGTAGTATTCACAGTCGGGTAGTGGTCACAGTCAGGTAGTGGTCACAGTCGGGTAGTGGTTACAGTCGGGTAGTGGTCACAGTCGGGTAGTGGTCACAGTCAGGTAGTAATCACAGTCGGGTAGTAATCACAGTCGGGTAGTGGTCACAGTCAGGTAGTATTCACAGTCGGGTAGTGGTCACAGTCAGGTACTGGTCACAGTCGGGTAGTGGTCACAGTCAGGTAGTATTCACAGTCGGGTAGTGGTCACAGTAAGGTAGTGGTCACAGTCGGGTAGTGGTCACAGTCGGGTAGTGGTCACAGTCGGGTAGTAATCACAGTCGGGGAGTGGTCACAGTCTGGTAGTGGTCACAGTCGGGTAGTGGTCACAGTCGGGTAGTATTCACAGTCGGGTAGTGGTCACAGTCGGGTAGTAATCACAGTCGGGTAGTAATCACAGTCGGGTAGTAATCACAGTCGGGTAGTGGTCAAAGTCGGGTAGTGGTCACAGTCGGGTAGTGGTCACAGTCGAGTAGTAATCACAGTCGGGTAGTAATCACAGTCGGGTAGTAATCACAGTCGGGTAGTGGTCAAAGTCGGGTAGTGGTCAAAGTCGGGTAGTGGTCACAGTCGGGTAGTGGTCACAGTCGGGTAGTGGTCACAGTCGGGTAGTGGTCACAGTCGGGTAGTGGTCACAGTCGGGTAGTGGTCACAGTCGGGTAGTAATCACAGTCGGGTAGTAATCACAGTCGGGTAGTAATCACAGTCGGGTAGTAATCACAGTCGGGTAGTGGTCAGAGTCGGGTAGTAGTCACAGTCGGGTAGTAATCACAGTCGGGTAGTGGTCACAGTCGGGTAGTAATCACAGTCGGGTAGTAATCACAGTCAGGTAGTAATCACAGTCAGGTAGTAATCACAGTCGGGTAGTGGTCACAGTCGAGTTGTAATCACAGTCGGGTAGTAATCAAAGTCGGGTAGTGGTCACAGTCAGGTAGTGGTCACAGTCGAGTTGTACTCACAGTCGGGTAGTAATCACAGTCGGGTAGTGGTCACAGTCGGGTAGTAATCACAGTCGGGTAGTGGTCACAGTCGGGTAGTATTCACAGTCGGGTAGTGGTCACAGTCGGGTAGTAATCACAGTCGGGTAGTGGTCACAGTCGGGTAGTAATCACAGTCCGGTGGTAATCGCAGTCGGGTAGTGGTCACAGTCGAGTTGTAATCACAGTCGGGTAGTAATCACAGTCGGGTAGTGGTCACAGTCGGGTAGTGGTCACAGTTGGGTAGTGGTCACAGTCGGTTAGTAATCACAGTCTGGTAGTGGTCACAGTCGGGTAGTAGTCACAGTCGGGTAGTGGTCACAGTGGTCACAGTCGGGTAGTAGTCACAGTCGGGTAGTAGTCACAGTCGGGTAGTGGTCACAGTCGGGTAGTGGTCACATTCGGGTAGTAATCACAGTCGGGTGGTAATCACAGTCGGGTAGTGGTCACAGTAGGGTAGTGGTCACAGTCGGGTAGTAATCACAGTCGGGTAGTGGTCACAGTCGGGTAGTAATCACAGTTGGGTAGTGGTCACAGTCGGGTAGTAATCACAGTCGGGTAGTGGTCACAGTCGGGTAGTAATCACAGTCGGGTAGTTATCACAGTCGGGTAGTAATCACAGTCGGGTAGTGGTCACAGTCGGGTAGTGGTCACAGTCGGGTAGTGGTCACAGTCGGGTAGTGGTCACAGTCGGGTAGTGGTCACAGTCGGGTAGTAATCACAGTCGGGTAGTAATCACAGTCGGGTAGTAATCACAGTCGGGTAGTAATCACAGTTGGGTAGTGGTCACAGTCGGGTAGTAATCACAGTCGGGTAGTGGTCACAGTCGGGTAGTAATCACAGTCGGGTGGTAATCACAGTCGGGTAGTGGTCACAGTCGGGTAGTAGTCACAGTCGGGTAGTAGTCACAGTCGGGTAGTGGTCACAGTCGGGTAGTAGTCACAGTCGGGTAGTGGTCACATTCGGGTAGTAATCACAGTCGGGTAGTAGTCACAGTCGGGTAGTAATCACAGTCGAGTTGTAATCACAGTCGGGTAGTAATCACAGTCGGGTAGTGGTCACAGTCGAGTAGTAATCACAGTCGGGTAGTGGTCACAGTCGGGTAGTAATCACAGTCGGGTAGTGGTCACAGTCGGGTAGTGGTCACAGTCGGGTAGTAATCACAGTCGGGTAGTGGTCACAGTCGGGTAGTGGTCACAGTCGGGTAGTGGTCACAGTCGGGTAGTAATCACAGTCGGGTAGTGGTCACAGTCGGGTAGTGGTCACAGTCGGGTAGTAATCACAGTCGGGTAGTGGTCACAGTCGGGTAGTAATCACAGTCGGGTGGTAATCACAGTCGGGTAGTGGTCACAGTCGGGTAGTAGTCACAGTCGGGTAGTAGTCACAGTCGGGTAGTGGTCACAGTCGGGTAGTAGTCACAGTCGGGTAGTGGTCACATTCGGGTAGTAATCACAGTCGGGTAGTAATCACAGTCGGGTAGTGGTCACAGTCGGGAAGTAATCACAGTCGGGTGGTAATCACAGTCGGGTATTAGTCACAGTCGGGTAGTGGTCACAGTCGGGTAGTAATCACAGTCGGGTAGTGGTCACAGTCGGGTAGTGGTCACAGTCGGGTAGTGGTCACAGTCGGGTAGTAATTACAGTCGGGTAGTAATCACAGTCGGGTAGTGGTCACAGTCGGGTAGTAATCACAGTCGGGTAGTAATCACAGTCGGGTAGTGGTCACAGTCGGGTAGTAGTCACAGTCAGGTAGTAATCACAGTCGAGTTGTAATCACAGTCGGGTAGTGGTCACAGTCGGGTCGTAATCACAGTCGGGTAGTGGTCACAGTTAGGTAGTAATCACAGTCGGGTAGTGATCACAGTCGGGTAGTGGTCAAAGTCGAGTTGTAATCACAGTCGGGTAGTAATCACAGTCGGGTAGTAATCACAGTCAGGTAGTAATCACAGTCAGGTAGTAATCACAGTCAGGTAGTGGTCACAGTTAGGTAGTAATCACAGTCGGGTAGTAATCACAGTCGGGTAGTGGTCACAGTCGAGTTGTAATCACAGTCGGGTAGTAATCACAGTCGGGTAGTGGTCACAGTCGGGTAGTAGTCACAGTCGGGTAGTGGTCACAGTGGTCACAGTCGGGTAGTAGTCACAGTCGGGTAGTAGTCACAGTCGGGTAGTGGTCACAGTCGGGTAGTGGTCACATTCGGGTAGTAATCACAGTCGGGTGGTAATCACAGTCGGGTAGTGGTCACAGTAGGGTAGTGGTCACAGTCGGGTAGTAATCACAGTCGGGTAGTGGTCACAGTCGGGTAGTAATCACAGTTGGGTAGTGGTCACAGTCGGGTAGTAATCACAGTCGGGTAGTGGTCACAGTCGGGTAGTAATCACAGTCGGGTAGTTATCACAGTCGGGTAGTAATCACAGTCGGGTAGTGGTCACAGTCGGGTAGTGGTCACAGTCGGGTAGTGGTCACAGTCGGGTAGTGGTCACAGTCGGGTAGTGGTCACAGTCGGGTAGTAATCACAGTCGGGTAGTAATCACAGTCGGGTAGTAATCACAGTCGGGTAGTAATCACAGTTGGGTAGTGGTCACAGTCGGGTAGTAATCACAGTCGGGTAGTGGTCACAGTCGGGTAGTAATCACAGTCGGGTGGTAATCACAGTCGGGTAGTGGTCACAGTCGGGTAGTAGTCACAGTCGGGTAGTAGTCACAGTCGGGTAGTGGTCACAGTCGGGTAGTAGTCACAGTCGGGTAGTGGTCACATTCGGGTAGTAATCACAGTCGGGTAGTAGTCACAGTCGGGTAGTAATCACAGTCGAGTTGTAATCACAGTCGGGTAGTAATCACAGTCGGGTAGTGGTCACAGTCGAGTAGTAATCACAGTCGGGTAGTGGTCACAGTCGGGTAGTAATCACAGTCGGGTAGTGGTCACAGTCGGGTAGTGGTCACAGTCGGGTAGTAATCACAGTCGGGTAGTGGTCACAGTCGGGTAGTGGTCACAGTCGGGTAGTGGTCACAGTCGGGTAGTAATCACAGTCGGGTAGTGGTCACAGTCGGGTAGTGGTCACAGTCGGGTAGTAATCACAGTCGGGTAGTGGTCACAGTCGGGTAGTAATCACAGTCGGGTGGTAATCACAGTCGGGTAGTGGTCACAGTCGGGTAGTAGTCACAGTCGGGTAGTAGTCACAGTCGGGTAGTGGTCACAGTCGGGTAGTAGTCACAGTCGGGTAGTGGTCACATTCGGGTAGTAATCACAGTCGGGTAGTAATCACAGTCGGGTAGTGGTCACAGTCGGGAAGTAATCACAGTCGGGTGGTAATCACAGTCGGGTATTAGTCACAGTCGGGTAGTGGTCACAGTCGGGTAGTAATCACAGTCGGGTAGTGGTCACAGTCGGGTAGTGGTCACAGTCGGGTAGTGGTCACAGTCGGGTAGTAATTACAGTCGGGTAGTAATCACAGTCGGGTAGTGGTCACAGTCGGGTAGTAATCACAGTCGGGTAGTAATCACAGTCGGGTAGTGGTCACAGTCGGGTAGTAGTCACAGTCAGGTAGTAATCACAGTCGAGTTGTAATCACAGTCGGGTAGTGGTCACAGTCGGGTCGTAATCACAGTCGGGTAGTGGTCACAGTTAGGTAGTAATCACAGTCGGGTAGTGATCACAGTCGGGTAGTGGTCAAAGTCGAGTTGTAATCACAGTCGGGTAGTAATCACAGTCGGGTAGTAATCACAGTCAGGTAGTAATCACAGTCAGGTAGTAATCACAGTCAGGTAGTGGTCACAGTTAGGTAGTAATCACAGTCGGGTAGTAATCACAGTCGGGTAGTGGTCACAGTCGAGTTGTAATCACAGTCGGGTAGTAATCACAGTCGGGTAGTGGTCACAGTCGGGTAGTAATCACAGTCGGGTAGTGGTCACAGTCGGGTAGTATTCACAGTCGGGTAGTAATCACAGTCGGGTGGTAATCGCAGTCGGGTAGTGGTCACAGTCGAGTAGTGGTCACAGTCGGGTAGTGGTCACAGTCGGTTAGTAATCACAGTCGGGTAGTGGTCACAGTCGGGTAGTGGTCACAGTCGGGTAGTAATCACAGTCGGGTAGTGGTCACAGTCGGGTAGTAATCACAGTCGGGTAGTAATCACAGTCGGGTAGTGGTCACAGTCGGGTAGTAGTCACAGTCGGGTAGTAATCACAGTCGAGTTGTAATCACAGTCGGGTAGTGGTCACAGTCGGGTAGTAATCACAGTTGGGTAGTAATCACAGTCAGGTAGTAATCACAGTCAGGTAGTGGTCACATTTAGGTAGTAATCACAGTCGGGTAGTAATCACAGTCGGGTAGTGGTCACAGTCGAGTTGTAATCACAGTCGGGTAGTAATCACAGTCAGGTAGTAATCACAGTCAGGTAGTGGTCACAGTTAGGTAGTAATCACAGTCGGGTAGTGATCACAGTCGGGTAGTGGTCACAGTCGAGTTGTAATCACAGTCGGGTAGTAATCACAGTCGGGTAGTGGTCACAGTCAGGTAGTGGTCACAGTCGAGTTGTAATCACAGTCGGGTAGTAATCACAGTCGGGTAGTGGTCACAGTCGGGTAGTAATCACAGTCGGGTAGTGGTCACAGTCGGGTAGTATTCACAGTCGGGTAGTGGTCACAGTCGGGTAGTAATCACAGTCGGGTAGTGGTCACAGTCGGGTAGTGATCACAGTCGGGTAGTAATCACAGTCGGGTGGTATTCGCAGTCGGTTAGTGGTCACAGTCGAGTTGTAATCACAGTCGGGTAGTAATCACAGTCGGGTAGTGGTCACAGTCGGGTAGTGGTCACAGTCGGGTAGTAATCACAGTCGGGTAGTGGTCACAGTCGGGTAGTAGTCACAGTCGGGTAGTGGTCACAGTCGGGTAGTGGTCACAGTCGGGTAGTAATCACAGTCGGGTAGTGGTCACAGTCGGGTAGTAATCACAGTTGGGTAGTGGTCACAGTCGGGTAGTAATCACAGTCGGGTAGTGGTCACAGTCGGGTAGTAATCACAGTCGGGTAGTTATCACAGTCGGGTAGTAATCACAGTCGGGTAGTGGTCACAGTCGGGTAGTGGTCACAGTCGGGTAGTGGTCACAGTCGGGTAGTGGTCACAGTCGGGTAGTGGTCACAGTCGGGTAGTAATCACAGTCGGGTAGTAATCACAGTCGGGTAGTAATCACAGTCGGGTAGTAATCACAGTTGGGTAGTGGTCACAGTCGGGTAGTGGTCACAGTCGGGTAGTGGTCACAGTCGGGTAGTGGTCACAGTCGGGTAGTGGTCACAGTCGGGTAGTAATCACAGTCGGGTAGTGGTCACAGTCGGGTAGTGGTCACAGTCGGGTGGTAATCACAGTCGGGTGGTAATCACAGTCGGGTGGTAATCACAGTCGGGTAGTGGTCACAGTCGGGTAGTAGTCACAGTCGGGTAGTAGTCACAGTCGGGTAGTAATCACAGTCGGGTAGTAATCACAGTTGGGTAGTGGTCACAGTCGGGTAGTGGTCACAGTCGGGTAGTGGTCACAGTCGGGTAGTGGTCACAGTCGGGTAGTGGTCACAGTCGGGTAGTAATCACAGTCGGGTAGTGGTCACAGTCGGGTAGTGGTCACAGTCGGGTGGTAATCACAGTCGGGTGGTAATCACAGTCGGGTAGTGGTCACAGTCGAGTAGTAATCACAGTCGGGTAGTAGTCACAGTCGGGTAGTAATCACAGTCGAGTTGTAATCACAGTCGGGTAGTAATCACAGTCGGGTAGTGGTCACAGTCGAGTAGTAATCACAGTCGGGTAGTGGTCACAGTCGGGTAGTAATCACAGTCGGGTAGTGGTCACAGTCGGGTAGTGGTCACAGTCGGGTAGTAATCACAGTCGGGTAGTGGTCACAGTCGGGTAGTGGTCACAGTCGGGTAGTGGTCACAGTCGGGTAGTAATCACAGTCGGGTAGTGGTCACAGTCGGGTAGTGGTCACAGTCGGGTAGTAATCACAGTCGGGTAGTGGTCACAGTCGGGTAGTAATCACAGTCGGGTGGTAATCACAGTCGGGTAGTGGTCACAGTCGGGTAGTAGTCACAGTCGGGTAGTAGTCACAGTCGGGTAGTGGTCACAGTCGGGTAGTAGTCACAGTCGGGTAGTGGTCACATTCGGGTAGTAATCACAGTCGGGTAGTAATCACAGTCGGGTAGTGGTCACAGTCGGGAAGTAATCACAGTCGGGTGGTAATCACAGTCGGGTATTAGTCACAGTCGGGTAGTGGTCACAGTCGGGTAGTAATCACAGTCGGGTAGTGGTCACAGTCGGGTAGTGGTCACAGTCGGGTAGTGGTCACAGTCGGGTAGTAATTACAGTCGGGTAGTGGTCACAGTCGGGTAGTGGTCACAGTCGGGTAGTAATCACAGTCGGGTAGTAATCACAGTCGGGTAGTGGTCACAGTCGGGTAGTAGTCACAGTCAGGTAGTAATCACAGTCGAGTTGTAATCACAGTCGGGTAGTGGTCACAGTCGGGTCGTAATCACAGTCGGGTAGTGGTCACAGTTAGGTAGTAATCACAGTCGGGTAGTGATCACAGTCGGGTAGTGGTCAAAGTCGAGTTGTAATCACAGTCGGGTAGTAATCACAGTCGGGTAGTAATCACAGTCAGGTAGTAATCACAGTCAGGTAGTAATCACAGTCAGGTAGTGGTCACAGTTAGGTAGTAATCACAGTCGGGTAGTAATCACAGTCGGGTAGTGGTCACAGTCGGGTAGTAATCACAGTCGGGTAGTGGTCACAGTCGGGTAGTATTCACAGTCGGGTAGTAATCACAGTCGGGTGGTAATCGCAGTCGGGTAGTGGTCACAGTCGAGTAGTGGTCACAGTCGGGTAGTGGTCACAGTCGGTTAGTAATCACAGTCGGGTAGTGGTCACAGTCGGGTAGTGGTCACAGTCGGGTAGTAATCACAGTCGGGTAGTGGTCACAGTCGGGTAGTAATCACAGTCGGGTAGTAATCACAGTCGGGTAGTGGTCACAGTCGGGTAGTAGTCACAGTCGGGTAGTAATCACAGTCGAGTTGTAATCACAGTCGGGTAGTGGTCACAGTCGGGTAGTAATCACAGTTGGGTAGTAATCACAGTCAGGTAGTAATCACAGTCAGGTAGTGGTCACATTTAGGTAGTAATCACAGTCGGGTAGTAATCACAGTCGGGTAGTGGTCACAGTCGAGTTGTAATCACAGTCGGGTAGTAATCACAGTCAGGTAGTAATCACAGTCAGGTAGTGGTCACAGTTAGGTAGTAATCACAGTCGGGTAGTGATCACAGTCGGGTAGTGGTCACAGTCGAGTTGTAATCACAGTCGGGTAGTAATCACAGTCGGGTAGTGGTCACAGTCAGGTAGTGGTCACAGTCGAGTTGTAATCACAGTCGGGTAGTAATCACAGTCGGGTAGTGGTCACAGTCGGGTAGTAATCACAGTCGGGTAGTGGTCACAGTCGGGTAGTATTCACAGTCGGGTAGTGGTCACAGTCGGGTAGTAATCACAGTCGGGTAGTGGTCACAGTCGGGTAGTGATCACAGTCGGGTAGTAATCACAGTCGGGTGGTAATCGCAGTCGGTTAGTGGTCACAGTCGAGTTGTAATCACAGTCGGGTAGTAATCACAGTCGGGTAGTGGTCACAGTCGGGTAGTGGTCACAGTCGGGTAGTAATCACAGTCGGGTAGTGGTCACAGTCGGGTAGTAGTCACAGTCGGGTAGTGGTCACAGTCGGGTAGTGGTCACAGTCGGGTAGTAGTTACAGTCGGGTAGTGGTCACAGTCGGGTAGTAGTCACAGTCGGGTAGTGGTCACAGTCGGGTAGTGGTCACATTCGGGTAGTAATCACAGTCGGGTGGTAATCACAGTCGGGTAGTGGTCACAGTCGGGTAGTGGTCACAGTCGGGTAGTAATCACAGTCGGGTAGTAATCACAGTCGGGTAGTGTTCACAGTCGGGTAGTGTTCACAGTCGGGTAGTGGTCACAGTCAGGTAGTAATCACAGTCGGGTAGCAATCACAGTCGGGTAGTAATCACAGTCAGGTAGTGGTCACAGTCGGGTAGTAATCACAGTCGGGTAGCGGTCACAGTCGGGTAGTGGTCACAGTCGGGTAGTGGTCACAGTCGGGTAGTGGTCACAGTCAGGTAGTGGTCACAGTCGGGGAGTAATCACAGTCGGGTAGTGGTCACAGTCGGGAATTGGTCACAGTCGGGTAGTAATCACAGTCGGGTAGTGGTCACAGTCGGGTAGTGGTCACAGTCAGGTAGTAATCACAGTCGGGTAGTAATCACAGTCGGGTAGTGGTCACAGTCAGGTAGTATTCACAGTCGGGTAGTGGTCACAGTCAGGTATTGGTCACAGTCGGGTAGTGGTCACAGTCAGGTAGTGGTCACAGTCGGGTAGTAATCACAGTCGGGTAGTGGTCACAGTCGGGTAGTAGTCACAGTCGGGTAGTGGTCACAGTCGGGTAGTGGTCACAGTCGGGTAGTAGTTACAGTCGGGTAGTGGTCACAGTCGGGTAGTAGTCACAGTCGGGTAGTGGTCACAGTCGGGTAGTGGTCACATTCGGGTAGTAATCACAGTCGGGTGGTAATCACAGTCGGGTAGTGGTCACAGTCGGGTAGTGGTCACAGTCGGGTAGTAATCACAGTCGGGTAGTGGTCACAGTCGGGTAGTAATCACAGTTGGGTAGTGGTCACAGTCGGGTAGTAATCACAGTCGGGTAGTGGTCACAGTCGGGTAGTAATCACAGTCGGGTAGTGGTCACAGTCGGGTAGTGGTCACAGTCGGGTAGTGGTCACAGTCGGGTAGTGGTCACAGTCGGGTAGTGGTCACAGTCGGGTAGTAATCACAGTCGGGTAGTGGTCACAGTCGGGTAGTATTCACAGTCGGGTAGTGGTCACAGTCGGGTAGTAATCACAGTCGGGTAGTGGTCACAGTCGGGTAGTGGTCACAGTCGGGTAGTAATCACAGTCGGGTGGTAATCACAGTCGGGTAGTGGTCACAGTCGGGTAGTAATCACAGTCGGGTAGTAATCACAGTCGGGTAGTGGTCACAGTCGGGTAGTAGTCACAGTCGGGTAGTGGTCACATTCGGGTAGTAATCACAGTCGGGTAGTGGTCACAGTCGGGTAGTGGTCACAGTCGGGTAGTAATCACAGTCGGGTGGTAATCACAGTCGGGTAGTGGTCACAGTCGGGTAGTGGTCACAGTCGGGTAGTATTCACAGTCGGGTAGTAATCACAGTCGGGTAGTAATCACAGTCGGGTAGTAATCACAGTCGGGTAGTGTTCACAGTCGGGTAGTGTTCACAGTCGGGTAGTGGTCACAGTCAGGTAGTAATCACAGTCGGGTAGCAATCACAGTCGGGTAGTAATCACAGTCAGGTAGTGGTCACAGTCGGGTAGTAATCACAGTCGGGTAGCGGTCACAGTCGGGTAGTGGTCACAGTCGGGTAGTGGTCACAGTCGGGTAGTGGTCACAGTCGGGTAGTAATCACAGTCCGGTAGTGGTCACAGTCGGGTAGTGGTCACAGTCGGGTAGTGGTCACAGTCAGGTAGTGGTCACAGTCGGGGAGTAATCACAGTCGGGTAGTGGTCACAGTCGGGAATTGGTCACAGTCGGGTAGTAATCACAGTCGGGTAGTGGTCACAGTCGGGTAGTGGTCACAGTCAGGTAGTAATCACAGTCGGGTAGTAATCACAGTCGGGTAGTGGTCACAGTCAGGTAGTATTCACAGTCGGGTAGTGGTCACAGTCAGGTATTGGTCACAGTCGGGTAGTGGTCACAGTCAGGTAGTGGTCACAGTCGGGTAGTGGTCACAGTCGGGTAGTGGTCACAGTCGGGTAGTGGTCACAGTCAGGTAGTATTCACAGTCGGGTAGTGGTCACAGTCAGGTATTGGTCACAGTCGGGTAGTGGTCACAGTCAGGTAGTGGTCACAGTCGGGTAGTGGTCACAGTCGGGTAGTGGTCACAGTCAGGTAGTGGTCACAGTCGGGTAGTGGTCACAGTCAGGTAGTATTCACAGTCGGGTAGTGGTCACAGTCAGGTAGAAGTCACAGTCGGGTAGTGGTCAGAGTCGGGTAGTGGTCACAGTCGGGTAGTAATCACAGTCGGGTAGTGGTCACAGTCGGGTAGTGGTCACAGTCGGGTAGTAATCACAGTCGGGTAGTAATCACAGTCGGGTAGTAATCACAGTCGGGTAGTGGTCACAGTCGGGTAGTAATCACAGTCGGGTAGTGGTCACAGTCAGCTACTGGTCACAGTCGGGTAGTGGTCACAGTCGGGTAGTAATCACAGTCAGGTAGTGGTCACAGTCAGGTAGTAATCACAGTTGGGTAGTGATCACAGTCGGGTAGTAATCACAGTTGGGTAGTGGTCACAGTCGAGTAGTGGTCACAGTCGGGTAGTAATCACAGTCGGGTGGTAATCACAGTCGGGTAGTGTTCACAGTCGTGTAGTTGTCACAGTCGGGTAGTGGTCACAGTCGGGTAGTGGTCACAGTCGGGTGGTGGTCACAGTCGGGTAGTAATCACAGTCGGGTGGTAATCACAGTCGGGTAGTAATCACAGTCGGGTAGTAATCACAGTCGGGTAGTGGTCACAGTCGGGTAGTAATCACAGTCGGGTAGTGGTCACAGTCGGGTAGTAATCACAGTCGGGTAGTAATCACAGTCGGGTAGTGGTCACAGTCGGGTAGTGTTCACAGTCGGGTAGTGGTCACAGTCAGGTAGTAATCACAGTCGGGTAGTAATCACAGTCGGGTAGTGGTCACAGTCGGGTAGTAATCACAGTCGGGTAGTGGTCACAGTCGGGTAGTAATCACAGTCGGGTAGTGGTCACAGTCGGCTAGTGGTCACAGTCGGGTAGTGGTCACAGTCAGGTAGTAATCACAGTCGGGTAGTAATCACAGTCGGGTAGTGGTCACAGTCAGGTAGTGGTCACAGTCGAGTAGTGGTCACAGTCGGGTAGTAATCACAGTCGGGTGGTAATCACAGTCGGGTAGTGTTCACAGTCGTGTAGTTGTCACAGTCGGGTAGTGGTCACAGTCGGGTAGTGGTCACAGTCGGGTGGTGGTCACAGTCGGGTAGTGGTCACAGTCGGGTAGTAATCACAGTCGGGTAGTAATCACAGTCAGGTAGTGGTCACAGTCGGGTAGTAATCACAGTCGGGTAGTGGTCACAGTCGGGTAGTAATCACAGTCGGGTAGTAATCACAGTCGGGTGGTAATCACAGTCGGGTAGTGTTCACAGTCGTGTAGTTGTCACAGTCGGGTAGTGGTCACAGTCGGGTAGTGGTCACAGTCGGGTGGTGGTCACAGTCGGGTAGTGGTCACAGTCGGGTAGTAATCACAGTCGGGTAGTAATCACAGTCAGGTAGTGGTCACAGTCGGGTAGTAATCACAGTCGGGTAGTGGTCACAGTCGGGTAGTAATCACAGTCGGGTAGTAATCACAGTCGGGTAGTGGTCACAGTCGGGTAGTGTTCACAGTCGGGTAGTGGTCACAGTCAGGTAGTAATCACAGTCGGGTAGTAATCACAGTCGGGTAGTGGTCACAGTCGGGTAGTAATCACAGTCGGGTAGTGGTCACAGTCGGTTAGTAATCACAGTCGGGTAGTGGTCACAGTCGGGTAGTGGTCACAGTCGGGTAGTGGTCACAGTCAGGTAGTAATCACAGTCGGGTAGTAATCACAGTCGGGTAGTGGTCACAGTCAGGTAGTGGTCACAGTCGGGTAGTGGTCACAGTCAGGTAGTGGTCACAGTCGGGTAGTGGTCACAGTCAGGTAGTGGTCACAGTCGGGTAGTGGTCACAGTCGGGTAGTAATCACAGTCGGGTAGTAATCACAGTCGGGTAGTAATCACAGTCGGGGAGTAATCACAGTCGGGTAGTGGTCACAGTCGAGTAGTGGTCACAGTCGGGTAGTAATCACATTTGGGTGGTAATCACAGTCGGGTAGTGGTCACAGTCGGGTAGTGGTCACAGTCGAGTAGTGGTCACAGTAGAGTAGTAATCACATTCGGGTGGTAATCACAGTCGGGTAGTGGTCACAGTCGGGTAGTGGCCACAGTCGGGTAGTGGTCACAGTCGGGTAGTGGTCACAGTCGGGTGGTGGTCACAGTCGGGTAGTAATCACAGTCGGGTAGTAATCACAGTCGGGTGGTAATCACAGTCGGGTAGTAATCACAGTCGGGTGGTGGTCACAGTCGGGTAGTAATCACAGTCGGGTAGTGGTCACAGTCGGGTAGTAATCACAGTCGGGTAGTAATCACAGTCGGGTAGTAATCACAGTCGGGTAGTAATCACAGTTGGGTAGTGGTAACAGTCGGGTAGTGGTCACAGTCGGGTAGTGGTCACAGTCGGGTAGTGGTCACAGTCGGGTAGTGGTCACAGTCGGGTAGTAATCACAGTCGGGTAGTGGAAACTGTCGGGTAATGGTCACAGTCGGGTGGTAATCACAGTATGGTGGTAATCACAGTCGGGTGGTAATCAGTCGGGTAGTGGTCACAGTCGAGTAGTAATCACAGTCGGGTAGTAGTCACAGTCGGGTAGTAATCACAGTCGAGTTGTAATCACAGTCGGGTAGTAATCACAGTCGGGTAGTGGTCACAGTCGAGTAGTAATCACAGTCGGGTAGTGGTCACAGTCGGGTAGTAATCACAGTCGGGTAGTGGTCACAGTCGGGTAGTGGTCACAGTCGGGTAGTAATCACAGTCGGGTAGTGGTCACAGTCGGGTAGTGGTCACAGTCGGGTAGTGGTCACAGTCGGTTAGTAATCACAGTCGGGTAGTAATCACAGTCGGGTGGTGGTCACAGTCGGGTAGTAATCACAGTCGGGTAGTAATCACAGTCGGGTAGTAGTCACAGTCGGGTAGTAATCACAGTCGAGTTGTAATCACAGTCGGGTAGTGGTCACAGTCGGGTAGTAATCACAGTCGGGTAGTAATCACAGTCAGGTAGTAATCACAGTCAGGTAGTGGTCACAGTTAGGTAGTAATCACAGTCGGGTAGTGGTCACAGTCGGGTAGTGGTCACAGTCGGGTGGTAATCACAGTCGGGTGGTAATCACAGTCGGGTGGTAATCACAGTCGGATAGTGGTCACAGTCGAGTAGTAATCACAGTCGGGTAGTAGTCACAGTCGGGTAGTAATCACAGTCGAGTTGTAATCACAGTCGGGTAGTAATCACAGTCGAGTAGTAATCACAGTCGGGTAGTGGTCACAGTCGGGTAGTAATCACAGTCGGGTAGTGGTCACAGTCGGGTAGTGGTCACAGTCGGGTAGTAATCACAGTCGGGTAGTGGTCACAGTCGGGTAGTGGTCACAGTCGGGTAGTGGTCACAGTCGGGTAGTAATCACAGTCGGGTAGTAATCACAGTCGGGTGGTGGTCACAGTCGGGTAGTAATCACAGTCGGGTAGTAATCACAGTCGGGTAGTAGTCACAGTCGGGTAGTAATCACAGTCGAGTTGTAATCACAGTCGGGTAGTAATCACAGTCGGGTAGTAATCACAGTCAGTTAGTAATCACAGTCAGGTAGTGGTCACAGTTAGGTAGTAATCACAGTCGGGTAGTAATCACAGTCGGGTAGTGGTCACAGTCGAGTTGTAATCACAGTCGGGTAGTAATCACAGTCGGGTAGTGTTCACAGTCAGGTAGTGGTCACAGTCGAGTTGTAATCACAGTCGGGTAGTAATCACAGTCGGGTAGTGGTCACAGTCGGGTAGTGGTCACAGTCGGGTAGTGGTCACAGTCGGGTAGTAATCACAGTCGGGTAGTAATCACAGTCGGGTAGTGGTCACAGTCAGGTAGTGGTCACAGTCGGGTAGTGGTCACAGTTGGGTAGTAATCACAGTCGGGTAGTGGTCACAGTCAGGTAGTGGTCACAGTCGGGTAGTGGTCACAGTCGGGTAGTAATCACAGTCGGGTAGTAATCACAGTCGGGTAGTAATCACAGTCGGGGAGTAATCACAGTCGGGTAGTGGTCACAGTCGAGTAGTGGTCACAGTCGGGTAGTAATCACATTTGGGTGGTAATCACAGTCGGGTAGTGGTCACAGTCGGGTAGTGGTCACAGTCGAGTAGTGGTCACAGTCGAGTAGTAATCACATTCGGGTGGTAATCACAGTCGGGTAGTGGTCACAGTCGGGTAGTGGTCACAGTCGGGTAGTGGTCACAGTCGGGTAGTGGTCACAGTCGGGTAGTGGTCACAGTCGGGTGGTGGTCACAGTCGGGTAGTAATCACAGTCGGGTAGTAATCACAGTCGGGTGGTAATCACAGTCGGGTAGTAATCACAGTCGGGTGGTGGTCACAGTCGGGTAGTAATCACAGTCGGGTAGTGGTCACAGTCGGGTAGTAATCACAGTCGGGTAGTAATCACAGTCGGGTAGTAATCACAGTCGGGTAGTAATCACAGTTGGGTAGTGGTAACAGTCGGGTAGTGGTCACAGTCGGGTAGTGGTCACAGTCGGGTAGTGGTCACAGTCGGGTAGTGGTCACAGTCGGGTAGTAATCACAGTCGGGTAGTGGAAACTGTCGGGTAATGGTCACAGTCGGGTGGTAATCACAGTATGGTGGTAATCACAGTCGGGTGGTAATCACAGTCGGGTAGTGGTCACAGTCGAGTAGTAATCACAGTCGGGTAGTAGTCACAGTCGGGTAGTAATCACAGTCGAGTTGTAATCACAGTCGGGTAGTAATCACAGTCGGGTAGTGGTCACAGTCGAGTAGTAATCACAGTCGGGTAGTGGTCACAGTCGGGTAGTAATCACAGTCGGGTAGTGGTCACAGTCGGGTAGTGGTCACAGTCGGGTAGTAATCACAGTCGGGTAGTGGTCACAGTCGGGTAGTGGTCACAGTCGGGTAGTGGTCACAGTCGGGTATTAATCACAGTCGGGTAGTAATCACAGTCGGGTGGTGGTCACAGTCGGGTAGTAATCACAGTCGGGTAGTAATCACAGTCGGGTAGTAGTCACAGTCGGGTAGTAATCACAGTCGAGTTGTAATCACAGTCGGGTAGTGGTCACAGTCGGGTAGTAATCACAGTCAGGTAGTAATCACAGTCAGGTAGTGGTCACAGTTAGGTAGTAATCACAGTCGGGTAGTGGTCACAGTCGGGTAGTGGTCACAGTCGGGTGGTAATCACAGTCGGGTGGTAATCACAGTCGGGTGGTAATCACAGTCGGGTAGTGGTCACAGTCGAGTAGTAATCACAGTCGGGGACTAGTCACAGTCGGGTAGTAATCACAGTCGAGTTGTAATCACAGTCGGGTAGTAATCACAGTCGAGTAGTAATCACAGTCGGGTAGTGGTCACAGTCGGGTAGTAATCACAGTCGGGTAGTGGTCACAGTCGGGTAGTGGTCACAGTCGGGTAGTAATCACAGTCGGGTAGTGGTCACAGTCGGGTAGTGGTCACAGTCGGGTAGTGGTCACAGTCGGGTAGTAATCACAGTCGGGTAGTAATCACAGTCGGGTGGTGGTCACAGTCGGGTAGTAATCACAGTCGGGTAGTAATCACAGTCGGGTAGTAGTCACAGTCGGGTAGTAATCACAGTCGAGTTGTAATCACAGTCGGGTAGTAATCACAGTCGGGTAGTAATCACAGTCAGTTAGTAATCACAGTCAGGTAGTGGTCACAGTTAGGTAGTAATCACAGTCGGGTAGTAATCACAGTCGGGTAGTGGTCACAGTCGAGTTGTAATCACAGTCGGGTAGTAATCACAGTCGGGTAGTGGTCACAGTCAGGTAGTGGTCACAGTCGAGTTGTAATCACAGTCGGGTAGTAATCACAGTCGGGTAGTGGTCACAGTCGGGTAGTAATCACAGTCGGGTAGTGGTCACAGTCGGGTAGTATTCACAGTCGGGTAGTGGTCACAGTCGGGTAGTAATCACAGTCGGGTAGTGGTCACAGTCGGGTAGTGTCCACAGTCGGGTAGTAATCACAGTCCGGTGGTAATCGCAGTCGGGTAGTGGTCACAGTCGAGTTGTAATCACAGTCGGGTAGTGGTCACAGTCGGGTAGTGGTCACAGTCGGGTAGTGGTCACAGTCGGGTAGTAATCACAGTCGGGTAGTAATCACAGTCAGGTAGTAATCACAGTCAGGTAGTGGTCACAGTTAGGTAGTAATCACAGTCGGGTAGTGGTCACAGTCGGGTAGTGGTCACAGTCGGGTGGTAATCACAGTCGGGTGGTAATCACAGTCGGGTGGTAATCACAGTCGGGTAGTGGTCACAGTCGAGTAGTAATCACAGTCGGGTAGTAGTCACAGTCGGGTAGTAATCACAGTCGAGTTGTAATCACAGTCGGGTAGTAATCACAGTCGAGTAGTAATCACAGTCGGGTAGTGGTCACAGTCGGGTAGTAATCACAGTCGGGTAGTGGTCACAGTCGGGTAGTGGTCACAGTCGGGTAGTAATCACAGTCGGGTAGTGGTCACAGTCGGGTAGTGGTCACAGTCGGGTAGTGGTCACAGTCGGGTAGTAATCACAGTCGGGTAGTAATCACAGTCGGGTGGTGGTCACAGTCGGGTAGTAATCACAGTCGGGTAGTAATCACAGTCGGGTAGTAGTCACAGTCGGGTAGTAATCACAGTCGAGTTGTAATCACAGTCGGGTAGTAATCACAGTCGGGTAGTAATCACAGTCAGTTAGTAATCACAGTCAGGTAGTGGTCACAGTTAGGTAGTAATCACAGTCGGGTAGCAATCACAGTCGGGTAGTGGTCACAGTCGAGTTGTAATCACAGTCGGGTAGTAATCACAGTCGGGTAGTGGTCACAGTCAGGTAGTGGTCACAGTCGAGTTGTAATCACAGTCGGGTAGTAATCACAGTCGGGTAGTGGTCACAGTCGGGTAGTAATCACAGTCGGGTAGTGGTCACAGTCGGGTAGTATTCACAGTCGGGTAGTGGTCACAGTCGGGTAGTAATCACAGTCGGGTAGTGGTCACAGTCGGGTAGTAGTCACAGTCGGGTAGTGGTCACAGTCGGGTAGTAGTCACAGTCGGGAAGTGGTCACAGTCGGGTAGTGGTCACATTCGGGTAGTAATCACAGTCGGGTAGTGGTCACAGTTGGGTAGTGGTCACAGTCGGGTAGTAATCACAGTCGGGTAGTGGTCACAGTCGGGTATTAATCACAGTCGGGTAGTTATCACAGTCGGGTAGTGGTCACAGTCGGGTAGTGGTCACAGTCGGGTAGTGGTCACAGTCGGGTAGTGGTCACAGTCGGGTAGTAATCACAGTCGGGTAGTAATCACAGTCGGGTAGTAATCACAGTCGGGTAGTAATCACAGTCGGGTAGTAATCACAGTTGGGTAGTGGTAACAGTCGGGTAGTGGTCACAGTCGGGTAGTGGTCACAGTCGGGTAGTGGTCACAGTCGGGTAGTGGTCACAGTCGGGTAGTAATCACAGTCGGGTAGTGGTCACAGTCGGGTAGTGGTAATCACAGTCGGGAGGTAATCACAGTCGGGTAGTAATCACAGTCGGGTAGTGGTCACAGTCGAGTAGTAATCACAGTCGGGTAGTAGTCACAGTCGGGTAGTAATCACAGTCGGGTAGTAATCACAGTCGGGTGGTGGTCACAGTCGGGTAGTAATCACAGTCGGGTAGTAATCACAGTCGGGTAGTAGTCACAGTCGGGTAGTAATCACAGTCGAGTTGTAATCACAGTCGGGTAGTGGTCACGGTCGGGTAGTAATCACAGTCGGGTAGTAATCACAGTCAGGTAGTAATCACAGTCAGGTAGTGGTCACAGTTAGGTAGTAATCACAGTCGGGTAGTAATCACAGTCGGGTAGTGGTCACAGTCGAGTTGTAATCACAGTCGGGTAGTAATCACAGTCGGGTAGTGGTCACAGTCAGGTAGTGGTCACAGTCGAGTTGTAATCACAGTCGGGTAGTAATCACAGTCGGGTAGTGGTCACAGTCGGGTAGTAATCACAGTCGGGTAGTGGTCACAGTCGGGTAGTACTCACAGTCGGGTAGTGGTCACAGTCGGGTAGTAATCACAGTCGGGTAGTGGTCACAGTCGGGTAGTGGTCACAGTCGGGTAGTAATCACAGTCGGGTGGTAATCGCAGTCGGGTAGTGGTCACAGTCGAGTTGTAATCACAGTCGGTTAGTGGTCACAGTCGGGTAGTGGTCACAGTCGGGTAGTGGTCACAGTCGGGTAGTAGTCACAGTCGGGTAGTGGTCACAGTCGGGTAGTGGTCACAGTCGGGTAGTAGTCACAGTCGGGTAGTGGTCACAGTCGGGTAGTAGTCACAGTCGGGTAGTGGTCACAGTCGGGTAGTGGACACATTCGGGTAGTAATCACAGTCGGGTAGTGGTCACAGTCGGGTAGTGGTCACAGTCGGGTAGTAATCACAGTCGGATAGTGGTCACAGTCGGGTAGTTATCACAGTCGGGTAGTGGTCACAGTCGGGTAGTGGTCACAGTCGGGTAGTGGTCACAGTCGGGTAGTGGTCACAGTCGGGTAGTAGTCACAGTCGGGTAGTGGTCACAGTCGGGTAGTGGTCACAGTCGGGTAGTAGTCACAGTCGGGTAGTGGTCACAGTCGGGTAGTAGTCACAGTCGGGTAGTGGTCACAGTCGGGTAGTGGACACATTCGGGTAGTAATCACAGTCGGGTAGTGGTCACAGTCGGGTAGTGGTCACAGTCGGGTAGTAATCACAGTCGGGTAGTGGTCACAGTCGGGTAGTTATCACAGTCGGGTAGTGGTCACAGTCGGGTAGTGGTCACAGTCGGGTAGTGGTCACAGTCGGGTAGTGGTCACAGTCGGGTAGTAATCACAGTCGGGTAGTAATCACAGTCGGGTAGTAATCACAGTCGGGTAGTAATCACAGTCGGGTAGTAATCACAGTTTGGTAGTGGTAACAGTCGGGTAGTGGTCACAGTCGGGTAGTGGTCACAGTCGGGTAGTGGTCACAGTCGGGTAGTGGTCACAGTCGGGCAGTAATCACAGTCGGGTAGTGGTCACAGTCGGGTAGTGGTCATAGTCGGGTGGTAATCACAGTCGGGAGGTAATCACAGTCGGGTGGTAATCACAGTCGGGTAGTGGTCACAGTCGAGTAGTAATCACAGTCGGGTAGTAGTCACAGTCGGGTAGTAATCACAGTCGAGTTGTAATCACAGTCGGGTAGTAATCACAGTCGGGTAGTGGTCACAGTCGAGTAGTAATCACAGTCGGGTAGTGGTCACAGTCGGGTAGTAATCACAGTTGGGTAGTGGTCACAGTCGGGTAGTGGTCACAGTCGGGTAGTAATCACAGTCGGGTAGTGGTCACAGTCGGGTAGTGGTCACAGTCGGGTAGTGGTCACAGTCGGGTAGTAATCACAGTCGGGTAGTAATCACAGTCTGGTAGTGGTCACAGTCGGGTAGTAATCACAGTCGGGTAGTAATCACAGTCGGGTAGTGGTCACAGTCGGGTAGTAGTCACAGTCGGGAAGTAATCACAGTCGAGTTGTAATCACAGTCGGGTAGTGGTCACAGTCGGGTAGTAATCACAGTCGGGTAGTAATCACAGTCAGGTAGTAATCACAGTCAGGTAGTGGTCACAGTTAGGTAGTAATCACAGTCGGGTAGTAATCACAGTCGGGTAGTGGTCACAGTCGAGTTGTAATCACAGTCGGGTAGTAATCACAGTCGGGTAGTGGTCACAGTCAGGTAGTGGTCACAGTCGAGTTGTAATCACAGTCGGGTAGTAATCACAGTCGGGTAGTGGTCACAGTCGGGTAGTAATCACAGTCGGGTAGTGGTCACAGTCGGGTAGTATTCACAGTCGGGTAGTGGTCACAGTCGGGTAGTAATCACAGTCGGGTAGTGGTCACAGTCGGGTAGTGGTCACAGTCGAGTTGTAATCACAGTCGGGTAGTAATCACAGTCGGGTAGTAATCACAGTCGGGTAGCGGTCACAGTCGGGTAGTGGTCACAGTCGGGTAGTATTCACAGTCGGGTAGTGGTCACAGTCGGGTAGTAATCACAGTCGGGTAGTGGTCACAGTCGGGTAGTGGTCACAGTCGGGTAGTGGTCACAGTCGGGTAGTGGTCACAGTCGGGTAGTAATCACAGTCGGGTAGTGGTCACAGTCGGGTAGTAGTCACAGTCGGGTAGTGGTCACAGTCGGGTAGTGGTCACAGTCGGGTAGTAGTCACAGTCGGGTAGTGGTCACAGTCGGGTAGTGGTCACATTCGGGTAGTAATCACAGTCGGGTGGTAATCACAGTCGGGTAGTGGTCAAAGTCGGGTAGTGGTCACAGTCGGGTAGTAATCACAGTCGGGTAGTGGTCACAGTCGGGTAGTAATCACAGTCGGGTAGTGGTCACAGTCGGGTAGTGGTCACAGTCGGGTAGTAATCACAGTCGGGTAGTGGTCACAGTCGGGTAGTAATCACAGTCGGGTAGTTATCACAGTCGGGTAGTAATCACAGTCGGGTAGTGGTCACAGTCGGGTAGTGGTCACAGTCGGGTAGTGGTCACAGTCGGGTAGTGGTCACAGTCGGGTAGTGGTCACAGTCGGGTAGTGGTCACAGTCGGGTAGTGGTCACAGTCGGGTAGTAATCACAGTCGGGTAGTGGTCACAGTCGGGTAGTATTCACAGTCGGGTAGTGGTCACAGTCGGGTAGTAATCACAGTCGGGTAGTGGTCACAGTCGGGTAGTGTTCACAGTCGGGTAGTAGTCACAGTCGGGTAGTAGTCACAGTCGGGTAGTGGTCACAGTCGGGTAGTAGTCACAGTCGGGTAGTGGTCACATTCGGGTAGTAATCACAGTCGGGTGGTAATCACAGTCGGGTAGTATTCACAGTCGGGTAGTAATCACAGTCGGGTGGTAATCACAGTCGGGTATTGGTCACAGTCGGGTAGTGGTCACAGTCGGGTAGTAATCACAGTCGGGTGGTAATCACAGTCGGGTAGTGGTCACAGTCGGGTAGTAATCACAGTCGGGTAGTAGTCACAGTCGGGTAGTAGTCACAGTCGGGTAGTAGTCACAGTCGGGTAGTAATCACAGTCGGGTAGTGGTCACAGTCGGGTAGTGGTCACAGTCGGGTAGTAATCACAGTCGGGTAGTGGTCACAGTCGGGTAGTGGTCACAGTCGGTTAGTGGTCACAGTCGGGTAGTAATCACAGTCGGGTAGTAATCACAGTCGGGTAGTGGTCACTGTCGGGTAGTAATCACAGTCGGGTAGTAATCACAGTCGGGTAGAGGTCACAGTCGGGTAGCAGTCACAGTCGGGTAGTAATCACAGTCGAGTTGTAATCACAGTCGGGTAGTGGTCACAGTCGGGTAGTAATCACACTCGGGTAGTAATCACAGTCAGGTAGTAATCACAGTCAGGTAGTGGTCACAGTTAGGTAGTAATCACAGTCGGGTAGTAATCACAGTCGGGTAGTGGTCACAGTCGAGTTGTAATCACAGTCGGGTAGTAATCACAATCGGGTAGTGGTCACAGTCGGGTAGTAATCACAGTCGGGTAGTGGTCACAGTCGGGTAGTATTCACAGTCGGGTAGTGGTCACAGTCGGGTAGTATTCACAGTCGGGTAGTGGTCACAGTCGGGTAGTGGTCACAGTCGGGTAGTAATCACAGTCGGGTAGTGGTCACAGTCGGGTAGTGGTCACAGTCGGGTAGTAATCACAGTCGGGTGGTAATCACAGTCGGGTAGTGGTCACAGTCGGGTAGTAGTCACAGTCGGGTAGTAGTGTCAGTCGGGTAGTGGTCACAGTCGGGTAGTAGTCACAGTCGGGTAGTGGTCACATTCGGGTAGTAATCACAGTCGGGTGGTAATCACAGTCGGGTAGTGGTCACAGTCGGGTAGTAATCACAGTCGGGTGGTAATCACAGTCGGGTATTGGTCACAGTCGGGTAGTGGTCACAGTCGGGTAGTAATCACAGTCGGGTGGTAATCACAGTCGGGTAGTGGTCACAGTCGGGTAGTGGTCACAGTCGGGTAGTAATCACAGTCGGGTAGTAGTCACAGTCGGGTAGTAGTCACAGTCGGGTAGTAGTCACAGTCGGGTAGTAGTCACAGTCGGGTAGTAATCACAGTCGGGTAGTGGTCACAGTTGGGTAGTGATCACAGTCGGGTAGTAATCACAGTCGGGTAGTGGTCACAGTCGGGTAGTGGTCACAGTCGGGTAGTTGTCACAGTCGGGTAGTAATCACAGTCGGGTAGTAATCACAGTCGGGTAGTGGTCACAGTCTGGTAGTAATCACAGTCGGGTAGTAATCACAGTCGGGTAGTGGTCACAGTCGGGTAGTAGTCACAGTCGGGTAGTAATCACAGTCGAGTTGTAATCACAGTCGGGTAGTGGTCACAGTCGGGTAGTAATCACAGTCGGGTAGTAATCACAGTCAGGTAGTAATCACAGTCGGGTAGTGGTCACAGTCGGGTAGTGGTCACAGTCGGGTAGTGGTCACAGTCGGGTAGTGGTCACAGTCGGGTAGTGGTCACAGTCGGGTAGTAATCACAGTCGGGTAGTGGTCACAGTCGGGTAGTATTCACAGTCGGGTAGTGGTCACAGTCGGGTAGTAATCACAGTCGGGTAGTGGTCACAGTCGGGTAGTGGTCACAGTCGGGTAGTAGTCACAGTCGGGTAGTAGTCACAGTCGGGTAGTGGTCACAGTCGGGTAGTAGTCACAGTCGGGTAGTGGTCACATTCGGGTAGTAATCACAGTCGGGTGGTAATCACAGTCGGGTAGTATTCACAGTCGGGTAGTAATCACAGTCGGGTGGTAATCACAGTCGGGTATTGGTCACAGTCGGGTAGTGGTCACAGTCGGGTAGTAATCACAGTCGGGTGGTAATCACAGTCGGGTAGTGGTCACAGTCGGGTAGTAATCACAGTCGGGTAGTAGTCACAGTCGGGTAGTAGTCACAGTCGGGTAGTAGTCACAGTCGAGTTGTAATCACAGTCGGGTAGTAATCACAGTCGAGTAGTAATCACAGTCGGGTAGTGGTCACAGTCGGGTAGTAATCACAGTCGGGTAGTGGTCACAGTCGGGTAGTGGTCACAGTCGGGTAGTAATCACAGTCGGGTAGTGGTCACAGTCGGGTAGTGGTCACAGTCGGGTAGTGGTCACAGTCGGGTAGTAATCACAGTCGGGTAGTAATCACAGTCGGGTGGTGGTCACAGTCGGGTAGTAATCACAGTCGGGTAGTAATCACAGTCGGGTAGTAGTCACAGTCGGGTAGTAATCACAGTCGAGTTGTAATCACAGTCGGGTAGTAATCACAGTCGGGTAGTAATCACAGTCAGTTAGTAATCACAGTCAGGTAGTGGTCACAGTTAGGTAGTAATCACAGTCGGGTAGTAATCACAGTCGGGTAGTGGTCACAGTCGAGTTGTAATCACAGTCGGGTAGTAATCACAGTCGGGTAGTGGTCACAGTCAGGTAGTGGTCACAGTCGAGTTGTAATCACAGTCGGGTAGTAATCACAGTCGGGTAGTGGTCACAGTCGGGTAGTAATCACAGTCGGGTAGTGGTCACAGTCGGGTAGTATTCACAGTCGGGTAGTGGTCACAGTCGGGTAGTAATCACAGTCGGGTAGTGGTCACAGTCGGGTAGTAGTCACAGTCGGGTAGTGGTCACAGTCGGGTAGTAGTCACAGTCGGGAAGTGGTCACAGTCGGGTAGTGGTCACATTCGGGTAGTAATCACAGTCGGGTAGTGGTCACAGTTGGGTAGTGGTCACAGTCGGGTAGTAATCACAGTCGGGTAGTGGTCACAGTCGGGTATTAATCACAGTCGGGTAGTTATCACAGTCGGGTAGTGGTCACAGTCGGGTAGTGGTCACAGTCGGGTAGTGGTCACAGTCGGGTAGTGGTCACAGTCGGGTAGTAATCACAGTCGGGTAGTAATCACAGTCGGGTAGTAATCACAGTCGGGTAGTAATCACAGTCGGGTAGTAATCACAGTTGGGTAGTGGTAACAGTCGGGTAGTGGTCACAGTCGGGTAGTGGTCACAGTCGGGTAGTGGTCACAGTCGGGTAGTGGTCACAGTCGGGTAGTAATCACAGTCGGGTAGTGGTCACAGTCGGGTAGTGGTAATCACAGTCGGGAGGTAATCACAGTCGGGTAGTAATCACAGTCGGGTAGTGGTCACAGTCGAGTAGTAATCACAGTCGGGTAGTAGTCACAGTCGGGTAGTAATCACAGTCGGGTAGTAATCACAGTCGGGTGGTGGTCACAGTCGGGTAGTAATCACAGTCGGGTAGTAATCACAGTCGGGTAGTAGTCACAGTCGGGTAGTAATCACAGTCGAGTTGTAATCACAGTCGGGTAGTGGTCACGGTCGGGTAGTAATCACAGTCGGGTAGTAATCACAGTCAGGTAGTAATCACAGTCAGGTAGTGGTCACAGTTAGGTAGTAATCACAGTCGGGTAGTAATCACAGTCGGGTAGTGGTCACAGTCGAGTTGTAATCACAGTCGGGTAGTAATCACAGTCGGGTAGTGGTCACAGTCAGGTAGTGGTCACAGTCGAGTTGTAATCACAGTCGGGTAGTAATCACAGTCGGGTAGTGGTCACAGTCGGGTAGTAATCACAGTCGGGTAGTGGTCACAGTCGGGTAGTACTCACAGTCGGGTAGTGGTCACAGTCGGGTAGTAATCACAGTCGGGTAGTGGTCACAGTCGGGTAGTGGTCACAGTCGGGTAGTAATCACAGTCGGGTGGTAATCGCAGTCGGGTAGTGGTCACAGTCGAGTTGTAATCACAGTCGGTTAGTGGTCACAGTCGGGTAGTGGTCACAGTCGGGTAGTGGTCACAGTCGGGTAGTAGTCACAGTCGGGTAGTGGTCACAGTCGGGTAGTGGTCACAGTCGGGTAGTAGTCACAGTCGGGTAGTGGTCACAGTCGGGTAGTAGTCACAGTCGGGTAGTGGTCACAGTCGGGTAGTGGACACATTCGGGTAGTAATCACAGTCGGGTAGTGGTCACAGTCGGGTAGTGGTCACAGTCGGGTAGTAATCACAGTCGGATAGTGGTCACAGTCGGGTAGTTATCACAGTCGGGTAGTGGTCACAGTCGGGTAGTGGTCACAGTCGGGTAGTGGTCACAGTCGGGTAGTGGTCACAGTCGGGTAGTAGTCACAGTCGGGTAGTGGTCACAGTCGGGTAGTGGTCACAGTCGGGTAGTAGTCACAGTCGGGTAGTGGTCACAGTCGGGTAGTAGTCACAGTCGGGTAGTGGTCACAGTCGGGTAGTGGACACATTCGGGTAGTAATCACAGTCGGGTAGTGGTCACAGTCGGGTAGTGGTCACAGTCGGGTAGTAATCACAGTCGGGTAGTGGTCACAGTCGGGTAGTTATCACAGTCGGGTAGTGGTCACAGTCGGGTAGTGGTCACAGTCGGGTAGTGGTCACAGTCGGGTAGTGGTCACAGTCGGGTAGTAATCACAGTCGGGTAGTAATCACAGTCGGGTAGTAATCACAGTCGGGTAGTAATCACAGTCGGGTAGTAATCACAGTTTGGTAGTGGTAACAGTCGGGTAGTGGTCACAGTCGGGTAGTGGTCACAGTCGGGTAGTGGTCACAGTCGGGTAGTGGTCACAGTCGGGCAGTAATCACAGTCGGGTAGTGGTCACAGTCGGGTAGTGGTCATAGTCGGGTGGTAATCACAGTCGGGAGGTAATCACAGTCGGGTGGTAATCACAGTCGGGTAGTGGTCACAGTCGAGTAGTAATCACAGTCGGGTAGTAGTCACAGTCGGGTAGTAATCACAGTCGAGTTGTAATCACAGTCGGGTAGTAATCACAGTCGGGTAGTGGTCACAGTCGAGTAGTAATCACAGTCGGGTAGTGGTCACAGTCGGGTAGTAATCACAGTTGGGTAGTGGTCACAGTCGGGTAGTGGTCACAGTCGGGTAGTAATCACAGTCGGGTAGTGGTCACAGTCGGGTAGTGGTCACAGTCGGGTAGTGGTCACAGTCGGGTAGTAATCACAGTCGGGTAGTAATCACAGTCTGGTAGTGGTCACAGTCGGGTAGTAATCACAGTCGGGTAGTAATCACAGTCGGGTAGTGGTCACAGTCGGGTAGTAGTCACAGTCGGGAAGTAATCACAGTCGAGTTGTAATCACAGTCGGGTAGTGGTCACAGTCGGGTAGTAATCACAGTCGGGTAGTAATCACAGTCAGGTAGTAATCACAGTCAGGTAGTGGTCACAGTTAGGTAGTAATCACAGTCGGGTAGTAATCACAGTCGGGTAGTGGTCACAGTCGAGTTGTAATCACAGTCGGGTAGTAATCACAGTCGGGTAGTGGTCACAGTCAGGTAGTGGTCACAGTCGAGTTGTAATCACAGTCGGGTAGTAATCACAGTCGGGTAGTGGTCACAGTCGGGTAGTAATCACAGTCGGGTAGTGGTCACAGTCGGGTAGTATTCACAGTCGGGTAGTGGTCACAGTCGGGTAGTAATCACAGTCGGGTAGTGGTCACAGTCGGGTAGTGGTCACAGTCGAGTTGTAATCACAGTCGGGTAGTAATCACAGTCGGGTAGTAATCACAGTCGGGTAGCGGTCACAGTCGGGTAGTGGTCACAGTCGGGTAGTATTCACAGTCGGGTAGTGGTCACAGTCGGGTAGTAATCACAGTCGGGTAGTGGTCACAGTCGGGTAGTGGTCACAGTCGGGTAGTGGTCACAGTCGGGTAGTGGTCACAGTCGGGTAGTAATCACAGTCGGGTAGTGGTCACAGTCGGGTAGTAGTCACAGTCGGGTAGTGGTCACAGTCGGGTAGTGGTCACAGTCGGGTAGTAGTCACAGTCGGGTAGTGGTCACAGTCGGGTAGTGGTCACATTCGGGTAGTAATCACAGTCGGGTGGTAATCACAGTCGGGTAGTGGTCAAAGTCGGGTAGTGGTCACAGTCGGGTAGTAATCACAGTCGGGTAGTGGTCACAGTCGGGTAGTAATCACAGTCGGGTAGTGGTCACAGTCGGGTAGTGGTCACAGTCGGGTAGTAATCACAGTCGGGTAGTGGTCACAGTCGGGTAGTAATCACAGTCGGGTAGTTATCACAGTCGGGTAGTAATCACAGTCGGGTAGTGGTCACAGTCGGGTAGTGGTCACAGTCGGGTAGTGGTCACAGTCGGGTAGTGGTCACAGTCGGGTAGTGGTCACAGTCGGGTAGTGGTCACAGTCGGGTAGTGGTCACAGTCGGGTAGTAATCACAGTCGGGTAGTGGTCACAGTCGGGTAGTATTCACAGTCGGGTAGTGGTCACAGTCGGGTAGTAATCACAGTCGGGTAGTGGTCACAGTCGGGTAGTGTTCACAGTCGGGTAGTAGTCACAGTCGGGTAGTAGTCACAGTCGGGTAGTGGTCACAGTCGGGTAGTAGTCACAGTCGGGTAGTGGTCACATTCGGGTAGTAATCACAGTCGGGTGGTAATCACAGTCGGGTAGTATTCACAGTCGGGTAGTAATCACAGTCGGGTGGTAATCACAGTCGGGTATTGGTCACAGTCGGGTAGTGGTCACAGTCGGGTAGTAATCACAGTCGGGTGGTAATCACAGTCGGGTAGTGGTCACAGTCGGGTAGTAATCACAGTCGGGTAGTAGTCACAGTCGGGTAGTAGTCACAGTCGGGTAGTAGTCACAGTCGGGTAGTAATCACAGTCGGGTAGTGGTCACAGTCGGGTAGTGGTCACAGTCGGGTAGTAATCACAGTCGGGTAGTGGTCACAGTCGGGTAGTGGTCACAGTCGGTTAGTGGTCACAGTCGGGTAGTAATCACAGTCGGGTAGTAATCACAGTCGGGTAGTGGTCACTGTCGGGTAGTAATCACAGTCGGGTAGTAATCACAGTCGGGTAGAGGTCACAGTCGGGTAGCAGTCACAGTCGGGTAGTAATCACAGTCGAGTTGTAATCACAGTCGGGTAGTGGTCACAGTCGGGTAGTAATCACACTCGGGTAGTAATCACAGTCAGGTAGTAATCACAGTCAGGTAGTGGTCACAGTTAGGTAGTAATCACAGTCGGGTAGTAATCACAGTCGGGTAGTGGTCACAGTCGAGTTGTAATCACAGTCGGGTAGTAATCACAATCGGGTAGTGGTCACAGTCGGGTAGTAATCACAGTCGGGTAGTGGTCACAGTCGGGTAGTATTCACAGTCGGGTAGTGGTCACAGTCGGGTAGTATTCACAGTCGGGTAGTGGTCACAGTCGGGTAGTGGTCACAGTCGGGTAGTAATCACAGTCGGGTAGTGGTCACAGTCGGGTAGTGGTCACAGTCGGGTAGTAATCACAGTCGGGTGGTAATCACAGTCGGGTAGTGGTCACAGTCGGGTAGTAGTCACAGTCGGGTAGTAGTGTCAGTCGGGTAGTGGTCACAGTCGGGTAGTAGTCACAGTCGGGTAGTGGTCACATTCGGGTAGTAATCACAGTCGGGTGGTAATCACAGTCGGGTAGTGGTCACAGTCGGGTAGTAATCACAGTCGGGTGGTAATCACAGTCGGGTATTGGTCACAGTCGGGTAGTGGTCACAGTCGGGTAGTAATCACAGTCGGGTGGTAATCACAGTCGGGTAGTGGTCACAGTCGGGTAGTGGTCACAGTCGGGTAGTAATCACAGTCGGGTAGTAGTCACAGTCGGGTAGTAGTCACAGTCGGGTAGTAGTCACAGTCGGGTAGTAGTCACAGTCGGGTAGTAATCACAGTCGGGTAGTGGTCACAGTTGGGTAGTGATCACAGTCGGGTAGTAATCACAGTCGGGTAGTGTTCACAGTCGGGTAGTGGTCACAGTCGGGTAGTTGTCACAGTCGGGTAGTAATCACAGTCGGGTAGTAATCACAGTCGGGTAGTGGTCACAGTCTGGTAGTAATCACAGTCGGGTAGTAATCACAGTCGGGTAGTGGTCACAGTCGGGTAGTAGTCACAGTCGGGTAGTAATCACAGTCGAGTTGTAATCACAGTCGGGTAGTGGTCACAGTCGGGTAGTAATCACAGTCGGGTAGTAATCACAGTCAGGTAGTAATCACAGTCGGGTAGTGGTCACAGTCGGGTAGTGGTCACAGTCGGGTAGTGGTCACAGTCGGGTAGTGGTCACAGTCGGGTAGTGGTCACAGTCGGGTAGTAATCACAGTCGGGTAGTGGTCACAGTCGGGTAGTATTCACAGTCGGGTAGTGGTCACAGTCGGGTAGTAATCACAGTCGGGTAGTGGTCACAGTCGGGTAGTGGTCACAGTCGGGTAGTAGTCACAGTCGGGTAGTAGTCACAGTCGGGTAGTGGTCACAGTCGGGTAGTAGTCACAGTCGGGTAGTGGTCACATTCGGGTAGTAATCACAGTCGGGTGGTAATCACAGTCGGGTAGTATTCACAGTCGGGTAGTAATCACAGTCGGGTGGTAATCACAGTCGGGTATTGGTCACAGTCGGGTAGTGGTCACAGTCGGGTAGTAATCACAGTCGGGTGGTAATCACAGTCGGGTAGTGGTCACAGTCGGGTAGTAATCACAGTCGGGTAGTAGTCACAGTCGGGTAGTAGTCACAGTCGGGTAGTAGTCACAGTCGGGTAGTAATCACAGTCGGGTAGTGGTCACAGTCGGGTAGTGGTCACAGTCGGGTAGTGGTCACAGTCGGGTAGTGGTCACAGTCGGTTAGTGGTCACAGTCGGGTAGTAATCACAGTCGGGTAGTAATCACAGTCGGGTAGTGGTCACTGTCGGGTAGTAATCACAGTCGGGTAGTAATCACAGTCGGGTAGAGGTCACAGTCGGGTAGCAGTCACAGTCGGGTAGTAATCACAGTCGAGTTGTAATCACAGTCGGGTAGTGGTCACAGTCGGGTAGTAATCACACTCGGGTAGTAATCACAGTCAGGTAGTAATCACAGTCAGGTAGTGGTCACAGTTAGGTAGTAATCACAGTCGGGTAGTAATCACAGTCGGGTAGTGGTCACAGTCGAGTTGTAATCACAGTCGGGTAGTAATCACAATCGGGTAGTGGTCACAGTCGGGTAGTAATCACAGTCGGGTAGTGGTCACAGTCGGGTAGTATTCACAGTCGGGTAGTGGTCACAGTCGGGTAGTATTCACAGTCGGGTAGTGGTCACAGTCGGGTAGTGGTCACAGTCGGGTAGTAATCACAGTCGGGTAGTGGTCACAGTCGGGTAGTGGTCACAGTCGGGTAGTAATCACAGTCGGGTTGTAATCACAGTCGGGTAGTAATCACAGTCAGGTAGTAATCACAGTCGGGTAGTGGTCACAGTCGGGTAGTGGTCACAGTCGGGTAGTGGTCACAGTCGGGTAGTGGTCACAGTCGGGTAGTGGTCACAGTCGGGTAGTGGTCACAGTCGGGTAGTAATCACAGTCGGGTAGTGGTCACAGTCGGGTAGTATTCACAGTCGGGTAGTGGTCACAGTCGGGTAGTAATCACAGTCGGGTAGTGGTCACAGTCGGGTAGTGGTCACAGTCGGGTAGTAGTCACAGTCGGGTAGTAGTCACAGTCGGGTAGTGGTCACAGTCGGGTAGTAGTCACAGTCGGGTAGTGGTCACATTCGGGTAGTAATCACAGTCGGGTGGTAATCACAGTCGGGTAGTATTCACAGTCGGGTAGTAATCACAGTCGGGTGGTAATCACAGTCGGGTATTGGTCACAGTCGGGTAGTGGTCACAGTCGGGTAGTAATCACAGTCGGGTGGTAATCACAGTCGGGTAGTGGTCACAGTCGGGTAGTAATCACAGTCGGGTAGTAGTCACAGTCGGGTAGTAGTCACAGTCGGGTAGTAGTCACAGTCGGGTAGTAATCACAGTCGGGTAGTGGTCACAGTCGGGTAGTGGTCACAGTCGGGTAGTAATCACAGTCGGGTAGTGGTCACAGTCGGGTAGTGGTCACAGTCGGTTAGTGGTCACAGTCGGGTAGTAATCACAGTCGGGTAGTAATCACAGTCGGGTAGTGGTCACTGTCGGGTAGTAATCACAGTCGGGTAGTAATCACAGTCGGGTAGAGGTCACAGTCGGGTAGCAGTCACAGTCGGGTAGTAATCACAGTCGAGTTGTAATCACAGTCGGGTAGTGGTCACAGTCGGGTAGTAATCACACTCGGGTAGTAATCACAGTCAGGTAGTAATCACAGTCAGGTAGTGGTCACAGTCGGGTAGTATTCACAGTCGGGTAGTGGTCACAGTCGGGTAGTGGTCACAGTCGGGTAGTAATCACAGTCGGGTAGTGGTCACAGTCGGGTAGTGGTCACAGTCGGGTAGTAATCACAGTCGGGTTGTAATCACAGTCGGGTAGTAATCACAGTCAGGTAGTAATCACAGTCGGGTAGTGGTCACAGTCGGGTAGTGGTCACAGTCGGGTAGTGGTCACAGTCGGGTAGTGGTCACAGTCGGGTAGTGGTCACAGTCGGGTAGTGGTCACAGTCGGGTAGTAATCACAGTCGGGTAGTGGTCACAGTCGGGTAGTATTCACAGTCGGGTAGTGGTCACAGTCGGGTAGTAATCACAGTCGGGTAGTGGTCACAGTCGGGTAGTGGTCACAGTCGGGTAGTAGTCACAGTCGGGTAGTAGTCACAGTCGGGTAGTGGTCACAGTCGGGTAGTAGTCACAGTCGGGTAGTGGTCACATTCGGGTAGTAATCACAGTCGGGTGGTAATCACAGTCGGGTAGTATTCACAGTCGGGTAGTAATCACAGTCGGGTGGTAATCACAGTCGGGTATTGGTCACAGTCGGGTAGTGGTCACAGTCGGGTAGTAATCACAGTCGGGTGGTAATCACAGTCGGGTAGTGGTCACAGTCGGGTAGTAATCACAGTCGGGTAGTAGTCACAGTCGGGTAGTAGTCACAGTCGGGTAGTAGTCACAGTCGGGTAGTAATCACAGTCGGGTAGTGGTCACAGTCGGGTAGTGGTCACAGTCGGGTAGTAATCACAGTCGGGTAGTGGTCACAGTCGGGTAGTGGTCACAGTCGGGTAGTAATCACAGTCGGGTAGTGGTCACAGTCGGGTAGTGGTCACAGTCGGTTAGTGGTCACAGTCGGGTAGTAATCACAGTCGGGTAGTAATCACAGTCGGGTAGTGGTCACTGTCGGGTAGTAATCACAGTCGGGTAGTAATCACAGTCGGGTAGAGGTCACAGTCGGGTAGCAGTCACAGTCGGGTAGTAATCACAGTCGAGTTGTAATCACAGTCGGGTAGTGGTCACAGTCGGGTAGTAATCACACTCGGGTAGTAATCACAGTCAGGTAGTAATCACAGTCAGGTAGTGGTCACAGTTAGGTAGTAATCACAGTCGGGTAGTAATCACAGTCGGGTAGTGGTCACAGTCGAGTTGTAATCACAGTCGGGTAGTAATCACAATCGGGTAGTGGTCACAGTCGGGTAGTAATCACAGTCGGGTAGTGGTCACAGTCGGGTAGTATTCACAGTCGGGTAGTGGTCACAGTCGGGTAGTATTCACAGTCGGGTAGTGGTCACAGTCGGGTAGTGGTCACAGTCGGGTAGTAATCACAGTCGGGTAGTGGTCACAGTCGGGTAGTGGTCACAGTCGGGTAGTAATCACAGTCGGGTGGTAATCACAGTCGGGTAGTGGTCACAGTCGGGTAGTAGTCACAGTCGGGTAGTAGTGTCAGTCGGGTAGTGGTCACAGTCGGGTAGTAGTCACAGTCGGGTAGTGGTCACATTCGGGTAGTAATCACAGTCGGGTGGTAATCACAGTCGGGTAGTGGTCACAGTCGGGTAGTAATCACAGTCGGGTGGTAATCACAGTCGGGTATTGGTCACAGTCGGGTAGTGGTCACAGTCGGGTAGTAATCACAGTCGGGTGGTAATCACAGTCGGGTAGTGGTCACAGTCGGGTAGTGGTCACAGTCGGGTAGTAATCACAGTCGGGTAGTAGTCACAGTCGGGTAGTAGTCACAGTCGGGTAGTAGTCACAGTCGGGTAGTAGTCACAGTCGGGTAGTAATCACAGTCGGGTAGTGGTCACAGTTGGGTAGTGATCACAGTCGGGTAGTAATCACAGTCGGGTAGTGGTCACAGTCGGGTAGTGGTCACAGTCGGGTAGTTGTCACAGTCGGGTAGTAATCACAGTCGGGTAGTAATCACAGTCGGGTAGTGGTCACAGTCTGGTAGTAATCACAGTCGGGTAGTAATCACAGTCGGGTAGTGGTCACAGTCGGGTAGTAGTCACAGTCGGGTAGTAATCACAGTCGAGTTGTAATCACAGTCGGGTAGTGGTCACAGTCGGGTAGTAATCACAGTCGGGTAGTAATCACAGTCAGGTAGTAATCACAGTCGGGTAGTGGTCACAGTCGGGTAGTGGTCACAGTCGGGTAGTGGTCACAGTCGGGTAGTGGTCACAGTCGGGTAGTGGTCACAGTCGGGTAGTAATCACAGTCGGGTAGTGGTCACAGTCGGGTAGTATTCACAGTCGGGTAGTGGTCACAGTCGGGTAGTAATCACAGTCGGGTAGTGGTCACAGTCGGGTAGTGGTCACAGTCGGGTAGTAGTCACAGTCGGGTAGTAGTCACAGTCGGGTAGTGGTCACAGTCGGGTAGTAGTCACAGTCGGGTAGTGGTCACATTCGGGTAGTAATCACAGTCGGGTGGTAATCACAGTCGGGTAGTATTCACAGTCGGGTAGTAATCACAGTCGGGTGGTAATCACAGTCGGGTATTGGTCACAGTCGGGTAGTGGTCACAGTCGGGTAGTAATCACAGTCGGGTGGTAATCACAGTCGGGTAGTGGTCACAGTCGGGTAGTAATCACAGTCGGGTAGTAGTCACAGTCGGGTAGTAGTCACAGTCGGGTAGTAGTCACAGTCGGGTAGTAATCACAGTCGGGTAGTGGTCACAGTCGGGTAGTGGTCACAGTCGGGTAGTGGTCACAGTCGGGTAGTGGTCACAGTCGGTTAGTGGTCACAGTCGGGTAGTAATCACAGTCGGGTAGTAATCACAGTCGGGTAGTGGTCACTGTCGGGTAGTAATCACAGTCGGGTAGTAATCACAGTCGGGTAGAGGTCACAGTCGGGTAGCAGTCACAGTCGGGTAGTAATCACAGTCGAGTTGTAATCACAGTCGGGTAGTGGTCACAGTCGGGTAGTAATCACACTCGGGTAGTAATCACAGTCAGGTAGTAATCACAGTCAGGTAGTGGTCACAGTTAGGTAGTAATCACAGTCGGGTAGTAATCACAGTCGGGTAGTGGTCACAGTCGAGTTGTAATCACAGTCGGGTAGTAATCACAATCGGGTAGTGGTCACAGTCGGGTAGTAATCACAGTCGGGTAGTGGTCACAGTCGGGTAGTATTCACAGTCGGGTAGTGGTCACAGTCGGGTAGTATTCACAGTCGGGTAGTGGTCACAGTCGGGTAGTGGTCACAGTCGGGTAGTAATCACAGTCGGGTAGTGGTCACAGTCGGGTAGTGGTCACAGTCGGGTAGTAATCACAGTCGGGTTGTAATCACAGTCGGGTAGTAATCACAGTCAGGTAGTAATCACAGTCGGGTAGTGGTCACAGTCGGGTAGTGGTCACAGTCGGGTAGTGGTCACAGTCGGGTAGTGGTCACAGTCGGGTAGTGGTCACAGTCGGGTAGTGGTCACAGTCGGGTAGTAATCACAGTCGGGTAGTGGTCACAGTCGGGTAGTATTCACAGTCGGGTAGTGGTCACAGTCGGGTAGTAATCACAGTCGGGTAGTGGTCACAGTCGGGTAGTGGTCACAGTCGGGTAGTAGTCACAGTCGGGTAGTAGTCACAGTCGGGTAGTGGTCACAGTCGGGTAGTAGTCACAGTCGGGTAGTGGTCACATTCGGGTAGTAATCACAGTCGGGTGGTAATCACAGTCGGGTAGTATTCACAGTCGGGTAGTAATCACAGTCGGGTGGTAATCACAGTCGGGTATTGGTCACAGTCGGGTAGTGGTCACAGTCGGGTAGTAATCACAGTCGGGTGGTAATCACAGTCGGGTAGTGGTCACAGTCGGGTAGTAATCACAGTCGGGTAGTAGTCACAGTCGGGTAGTAGTCACAGTCGGGTAGTAGTCACAGTCGGGTAGTAATCACAGTCGGGTAGTGGTCACAGTCGGGTAGTGGTCACAGTCGGGTAGTAATCACAGTCGGGTAGTGGTCACAGTCGGGTAGTGGTCACAGTCGGTTAGTGGTCACAGTCGGGTAGTAATCACAGTCGGGTAGTAATCACAGTCGGGTAGTGGTCACTGTCGGGTAGTAATCACAGTCGGGTAGTAATCACAGTCGGGTAGAGGTCACAGTCGGGTAGCAGTCACAGTCGGGTAGTAATCACAGTCGAGTTGTAATCACAGTCGGGTAGTGGTCACAGTCGGGTAGTAATCACACTCGGGTAGTAATCACAGTCAGGTAGTAATCACAGTCAGGTAGTGGTCACAGTCGGGTAGTATTCACAGTCGGGTAGTGGTCACAGTCGGGTAGTGGTCACAGTCGGGTAGTAATCACAGTCGGGTAGTGGTCACAGTCGGGTAGTGGTCACAGTCGGGTAGTAATCACAGTCGGGTTGTAATCACAGTCGGGTAGTAATCACAGTCAGGTAGTAATCACAGTCGGGTAGTGGTCACAGTCGGGTAGTGGTCACAGTCGGGTAGTGGTCACAGTCGGGTAGTGGTCACAGTCGGGTAGTGGTCACAGTCGGGTAGTGGTCACAGTCGGGTAGTAATCACAGTCGGGTAGTGGTCACAGTCGGGTAGTATTCACAGTCGGGTAGTGGTCACAGTCGGGTAGTAATCACAGTCGGGTAGTGGTCACAGTCGGGTAGTGGTCACAGTCGGGTAGTAGTCACAGTCGGGTAGTAGTCACAGTCGGGTAGTGGTCACAGTCGGGTAGTAGTCACAGTCGGGTAGTGGTCACATTCGGGTAGTAATCACAGTCGGGTGGTAATCACAGTCGGGTAGTATTCACAGTCGGGTAGTAATCACAGTCGGGTGGTAATCACAGTCGGGTATTGGTCACAGTCGGGTAGTGGTCACAGTCGGGTAGTAATCACAGTCGGGTGGTAATCACAGTCGGGTAGTGGTCACAGTCGGGTAGTAATCACAGTCGGGTAGTAGTCACAGTCGGGTAGTAGTCACAGTCGGGTAGTAGTCACAGTCGGGTAGTAATCACAGTCGGGTAGTGGTCACAGTCGGGTAGTGGTCACAGTCGGGTAGTAATCACAGTCGGGTAGTGGTCACAGTCGGGTAGTGGTCACAGTCGGTTAGTGGTCACAGTCGGGTAGTAATCACAGTCGGGTAGTAATCACAGTCGGGTAGTGGTCACTGTCGGGTAGTAATCACAGTCGGGTAGTAATCACAGTCGGGTAGAGGTCACAGTCGGGTAGCAGTCACAGTCGGGTAGTAATCACAGTCGAGTTGTAATCACAGTCGGGTAGTGGTCACAGTCGGGTAGTAATCACACTCGGGTAGTAATCACAGTCAGGTAGTAATCACAGTCAGGTAGTGGTCACAGTTAGGTAGTAATCACAGTCGGGTAGTAATCACAGTCGGGTAGTGGTCACAGTCGAGTTGTAATCACAGTCGGGTAGTAATCACAATCGGGTAGTGGTCACAGTCGGGTAGTAATCACAGTCGGGTAGTGGTCACAGTCGGGTAGTATTCACAGTCGGGTAGTGGTCACAGTCGGGTAGTATTCACAGTCGGGTAGTGGTCACAGTCGGGTAGTGGTCACAGTCGGGTAGTAATCACAGTCGGGTAGTGGTCACAGTCGGGTAGTGGTCACAGTCGGGTAGTAATCACAGTCGGGTTGTAATCACAGTCGGGTAGTGGTCACAATTGGGTAGTAGTCACAGTCGGGTAGTAGTGTCAGTCGGGTAGTGGTCACAGTCGGGTAGTAGTCACAGTCGGGTAGTGGTCACATTCGGGTAGTAATCACAGTCGGGTGGTAATCACAGTCGGGTAGTGGTCACAGTCGGGTAGTAATCACAGTCGGGTGGTAATCACAGTCGGGTATTGGTCACAGTCGGGTAGTGGTCACAGTCGGGTAGTAATCACAGTCGGGTGGTAATCACAGTCGGGTAGTGGTCACAGTCGGGTAGTGGTCACAGTCGGGTAGTAATCACAGTCGGGTAGTAGTCACAGTCGGGTAGTAGTCACAGTCGGGTAGTAGTCACAGTCGGGTAGTAGTCACAGTCGGGTAGTAATCACAGTCGGGTAGTGGTCACAGTCGGGTAGTGATCACAGTCGGGTAGTAATCACAGTCGGGTAGTGGTCACAGTCGGGTAGTGGTCACAGTCGGGTAGTTGTCACAGTCGGGTAGTAGTCACAGTCGGGTAGTAATCACAGTCGGGTAGTGGTCACAGTCTGGTAGTAATCACAGTCGGGTAGTAATCACAGTCGGGTAGTGGTCACAGTCGGGTAGTAGTCACAGTCGGGTAGTAATCACAGTCGAGTTGTAATCACAGTCGGGTAGTGGTCACAGTCGGGTAGTAATCACAGTCGGGTAGTAATCACAGTCAGGTAGTAATCACAGTCAGGTAGTGGTCACAGTTAGGTAGTAATCACAGTCGGGTAGTAATAACAGTCGGGTAGTGGTCACAGTCGAGTTGTAATCACAGTCGGGTAGTAATCACAGTCGGGTAGTAATCACAGTCAGGTAGTAATCACAGTCAGGTAGTGGTCACAGTTAGGTAGTAATCACAGTCGGGTAGTAATCACAGTCGGGTAGTGGTCACAGTCGAGTTGTAATCACAGTCGGGTAGTGGTCACAGTCAGGTAGTGGTCACAGTCGAGTTGTAATCACAGTCGGGTAGTAATCACAGTCGGGTAGTGGTCACAGTCGGGTAGTAATCACAGTCGGGTAGTGGTCACAGTCGGGTAGTGGTCACAGTCGGGTAGTAATCACAGTCGGGTAGTGGTCACAGTCGGGTAGTGGTCACAGTCGGGTAGTAATCACAGTCGGGTGGTAATCGCAGTCGGGTAGTGGTCACAGTCGAGTTGTAATCACAGTCGGGTAGTAATCACAGTCGGGTAGTGGTCACAGTCGGGTAGTGGTCACAGTCGGGTAGTGGTCACAGTCGGGTAGTAATCACAGTCGGGTGGTAATCACAGTCGGGTATTGGTCACAGTCGGGTAGTGGTCACAGTCGGGTAGTAATCACAGTCGGGTGGTAATCACAGTCGGGTAGTGGTCACAGTCGGGTAGTAATCACAGTCGGGTAGTAGTCACAGTCGGGTAGTAGTCACAGTCGGGTAGTAGTCACAGTCAGGTAGTAATCACAGTCGGGTAGTGGTCACAGTCGGGTAGTGGTCACAGTCGGGTAGTAATCACAGTCGGGTAGTGGTCACAGTCGGGTAGTGGTCACAGTCGGGTAGTGGTCACAGTCGGGTAGTAATCACAGTCGGGTAGTAATCACAGTCGGGTAGTGGTCACAGTCGGGTAGTAATCACAGTCGGGTAGTAATCACAGTCGGGTAGTGGTCACAGTCGGGTAGCGGTCACAGTCGGGTAGTAATCACAGTCGAGTTGTAATCACAGTCGGGTAGTGGTCACAGTCGGGTAGTAATCACAGTCGGGTAGTAATCACAGTCAGGTAGTAATCACAGTCAGGTAGTGGTCACAGTTAGGTAGTAATCACAGTCGGGTAGTAATCACAGTCGGGTAGTGGTCACAGTCGAGTTGTAATCACAGTCGGGTAGTAATCACAGTCGGGTAGTGGTCACAGTCGGGTAGTAATCACAGTCGGGTAGTGGTCACAGTCGGGTAGTAATCACAGTCGGGTAGTGGTCACAGTCGGGTAGTATTCACAGTCGGGTAGTGGTCACAGTCGGGTAGTGGTCACAGTCGGGTAGTAATCACAGTCGGGTAGTGGTCACAGTCGGGTAGTGGTCACAGTCGGGTAGTAATCACAGTCGGGTGGTAATCACAGTCGGGTAGTGGTCACAGTCGGGTAGTGGTCACAGTCGGGTAGTAATCACAGTCGGGTAGTGGTCACAGTCGGGTAGTGGTCACAGTCGGGTAGTAATCACAGTCGGGTAGTAGTCACAGTCGGGTAGTAGTCACAGTCGGGTAGTGGTCACAGTCGGGTAGTAGTCACAGTCGAGTAGTGGTCACATTCGGGTAGTAATCACAGTCGGGTGGTAATCACAGTCGGGTAGTGGTCACAGTCGGGTAGTAATCACAGTCGGGTGGTAATCACAGTCGGGTATTGGTCACAGTCGGGTAGTGGTCACAGTCGGGTAGTAATCACAGTCGGGTGGTAATCACAGTCGGGTAGTGGTCACAGTCGGGTAGTGGTCACAGTCGGGTAGTAATCACAGTCGGGTAGTAGTCACAGTCGGGTAGTAGTCACAGTCGGGTAGTAGTCACAGTCGGGTAGTAGTCACAGTCGGGTAGTAATCACAGTCGGGTAGTGGTCACAGTCGGGTAGTGGTCACAGTCGGGTAGTAATCACAGTCGGGTAGTGGTCACAGTCGGGTAGTGGTCACAGTCGGGTAGTTGTCACAGTCGGGTAGTAATCACAGTCGGGTAGTAATCACAGTCGGGTAGTGGTCACAGTCTGGTAGTAATCACAGTCGGGTAGTAATCACAGTCGGGTAGTGGTCACAGTCGGGTAGTAATCACAGTCGGGTGGTAATCACAGTCGGGTAGTGGTCACAGTCGGGTAGTAATCACAGTCGGGTGGTAATCACAGTCGGGTATTGGTCACAGTCGGGTAGTGGTCACAGTCGGGTAGTAATCACAGTCGGGTGGTAATCACAGTCGGGTAGTGGTCACAGTCGGGTAGTGGTCACAGTCGGGTAGTAATCACAGTCGGGTAGTAGTCACAGTCGGGTAGTAGTCACAGTCGGGTAGTAGTCACAGTCGGGTAGTAGTCACAGTCGGGTAGTAATCACAGTCGGGTAGTGGTCACAGTCGGGTAGTGATCACAGTCGGGTAGTAATCACAGTCGGGTAGTGGTCACAGTCGGGTAGTGGTCACAGTCGGGTAGTTGTCACAGTCGGGTAGTAGTCACAGTCGGGTAGTAATCACAGTCGGGTAGTGGTCACAGTCTGGTAGTAATCACAGTCGGGTAGTAATCACAGTCGGGTAGTGGTCACAGTCGGGTAGTAGTCAGAGTCGGGTAGTAATCACAGTCGAGTTGTAATCACAGTCGGGTAGTGGTCACAGTCGGGTAGTAATCACAGTCGGGTAGTAATCACAGTCAGGTAGTAATCACAGTCAGGTAGTGGTCACAGTTAGGTAGTAATCACAGTCGGGTAGTAATAACAGTCGGGTAGTGGTCACAGTCTAGTTGTAATCACAGTCGGGTAGTAATCACAGTCGGGTAGTAATCACAGTCAGGTAGTAATCACAGTCAGGTAGTGGTCACAGTTAGGTAGTAATCACAGTCGGGTAGTAATCACAGTCGGGTAGTGGTCACAGTCGAGTTGTAATCACAGTCGGGTAGTGGTCACAGTCAGGTAGTGGTCACAGTCGAGTTGTAATCACAGTCGGGTAGTAATCACAGTCGGGTAGTGGTCACAGTCGGGTAGTAATCACAGTCGGGTAGTGGTCACAGTCGGGTAGTGGTCACAGTCGGGTAGTAATCACAGTCGGGTAGTGGTCACAGTCGGGTAGTGGTCACAGTCGGGTAGTAATCACAGTCGGGTGGTAATCGCAGTCGGGTAGTGGTCACAGTCGAGTTGTAATCACAGTCGGGTAGTAATCACAGTCGGGTAGTGGTCACAGTCGGGTAGTGGTCACAGTCGGGTAGTGGTCACAGTCGGGTAGTAATCACAGTCGGGTGGTAATCACAGTCGGGTATTGGTCACAGTCGGGTAGTGGTCACAGTCGGGTAGTAATCACAGTCGGGTGGTAATCACAGTCGGGTAGTGGTCACAGTCGGGTAGTAATCACAGTCGGGTAGTAGTCACAGTCGGGTAGTAGTCACAGTCGGGTAGTAGTCACAGTCAGGTAGTAATCACAGTCGGGTAGTGGTCACAGTCGGGTAGTGGTCACAGTCGGGTAGTAATCACAGTCGGGTAGTGGTCACAGTCGGGTAGTGGTCACAGTCGGGTAGTGGTCACAGTCGGGTAGTAATCACAGTCGGGTAGTAATCACAGTCGGGTAGTGGTCACAGTCGGGTAGTAATCACAGTCGGGTAGTAATCACAGTCGGGTAGTGGTCACAGTCGGGTAGCGGTCACAGTCGGGTAGTAATCACAGTCGAGTTGTAATCACAGTCGGGTAGTGGTCACAGTCGGGTAGTAATCACAGTCGGGTAGTAATCACAGTCAGGTAGTAATCACAGTCAGGTAGTGGTCACAGTTAGGTAGTAATCACAGTCGGGTAGTAATCACAGTCGGGTAGTGGTCACAGTCGAGTTGTAATCACAGTCGGGTAGTAATCACAGTCGGGTAGTGGTCACAGTCGGGTAGTAATCACAGTCGGGTAGTGGTCACAGTCGGGTAGTAATCACAGTCGGGTAGTGGTCACAGTCGGGTAGTATTCACAGTCGGGTAGTGGTCACAGTCGGGTAGTGGTCACAGTCGGGTAGTAATCACAGTCGGGTAGTGGTCACAGTCGGGTAGTGGTCACAGTCGGGTAGTAATCACAGTCGGGTGGTAATCACAGTCGGGTAGTGGTCACAGTCGGGTAGTAGTCACAGTCGGGTAGTAGTCACAGTCGGGTAGTGGTCACAGTCGGGTAGTAGTCACAGTCGAGTAGTGGTCACATTCGGGTAGTAATCACAGTCGGGTGGTAATCACAGTCGGGTAGTGGTCACAGTCGGGTAGTAATCACAGTCGGGTGGTAATCACAGTCGGGTATTGGTCACAGTCGGGTAGTGGTCACAGTCGGGTAGTAATCACAGTCGGGTGGTAATCACAGTCGGGTAGTGGTCACAGTCGGGTAGTGGTCACAGTCGGGTAGTAATCACAGTCGGGTAGTAGTCACAGTCGGGTAGTAGTCACAGTCGGGTAGTAGTCACAGTCGGGTAGTAGTCACAGTCGGGTAGTAATCACAGTCGGGTAGTGGTCACAGTCGGGTAGTGGTCACAGTCGGGTAGTAATCACAGTCGGGTAGTGGTCACAGTCGGGTAGTGGTCACAGTCGGGTAGTTGTCACAGTCGGGTAGTAATCACAGTCGGGTAGTAATCACAGTCGGGTAGTGGTCACAGTCTGGTAGTAATCACAGTCGGGTAGTAATCACAGTCGGGTAGTGGTCACAGTCGGGTAGTAGTCACAGTCGGGTAGTAATCACAGTCGAGTTGTAATCACAGTCGGGTAGTGGTCACAGTCGGGTAGTAATCACAGTCGGGTAGTAATCACAGTCAGGTAGTAATCACAGTCAGGTAGTGGTCACAGTTAGGTAGTAATCACAGTCGGGTAGTAATAACAGTCGGGTAGTGGTCACAGTCGAGTTGTAATCACAGCTGGGTAGTAATCACAGTCGGGTAGTAATCACAGTCAGGTAGTAATCACAGTCAGGTAGTGGTCACAGTTAGGTAGTAATCACAGTCGGGTAGTAATAACAGTCGGGTAGTGGTCACAGTCGAGTTGTAATCACAGCTGGGTAGTAATCACAGTCGGGTAGTAATCACAGTCAGGTAGTAATCACAGTCAGGTAGTGGTCACAGTTAGGTAGTAATCACAGTCGGGTAGTAATCACAGGCGGGTAGTGGTCACAGTCGAGTTGTAATCACAGTCGGGTAGTAATCACAGTCGGGTAGTGGTCACAGTCGGGTAGTAATCACAGTCGGGTAGTGGTCACAGTCGGGTAGTGGTCACAGTCGGGTAGTAATCACAGTCGGGTAGTGGTCACAGTCGGGTAGTGGTCACAGTCGGGTAGTAATCACAGTCGGGTGGTAATCGCAGTCGGGTAGTGGTCACAGTCGAGTTGTAATCACAGTCGGGTAGTAATCACAGTCGGGTAGTGGTCACAGTCGGGTAGTGGTCACAGTCGGGTAGTGGTCACAGTCGGGTAGTGGTCACAGTCGGGTAGTAATCACAGTCGGGTGGTAATCGCAGTCGGGTAGTGGTCACAGTCGAGTTGTAATCACAGTCGGGTAGTAATCACAGTCGGGTAGTGGTCACAGTCGGGTAGTGATCACAGTCGGGTAGTGGTCACAGTCGGGTAGTAATCACAGTCGGGTAGTGGTCACAGTCGGGTAGTAGTCACAGTCGGGTAGTGGTCACAGTCGGGTAGTGGTCACAGTCGGGTAGTAGTCACAGTCGGGTAGTGGTCACAGTCGGGTAGTGGTCACATTCGGGTAGTAATCACAGTCGGGTGGTAATCACAGTCGGGTAGTGGTCACAGTCGGGTAGTGGTCACAGTCGGGTAGTAATCACAGTCTGGTAGTGGTCACAGTCGGGTAGTAATCACAGTTGGGTAGTGGTCACAGTCGGGTAGTAATCACAGTCGGGTAGTGGTCACAGTCGGGTAGTAATCACAGTCGGGTAGTTATCACAGTCGGGTAGTAATCACAGTCGGGTAGTGGTCACAGTCGGGTACTGGTCACAGTCGGGTAGTGGTCACAGTCGGGTAGTGGTCACAGTCGGGTAGTAATCACAGTCGGGTAGTGGTCACAGTCGGGTAGTATTCACAGTCGGTTAGTGGTCACAGTCGGGTAGTAATCACAGTCGGGTAGTGGTCACAGTCGGGTAGTGGTCACAGTTGGGTAGTAATCACAGACGGGTGGTAATCACAGTCGGGTAGTGGTCACAGTCGGGTAGTAGTCACAGTCGGGTAGTAGTCACAGTCGGGTAGTGGTCACAGTCGGGTAGTGGTCACATTCGCGTAGTAATCACAGTCGGGTAATGGTCACAGTCGGGTAGTGGTCACAGTCGGGTAGTGGTCACAGTCGGGTAGTAATCACAGTCGGGTGGTAATCACAGTCGGGTATTGGTCACAGTCGGGTAGTGGTCACAGTCGGGTAGTAATCACAGTCGGGTAGTGGTCACAGTCGGGTAGTGGTCACAGTCGGGTAGTAATCACAGTCGGGTAGCGGTCACAGTCGGGTAGTAGTCACAGTCGGGTAGTAATCACAGTCGGGTAGTGGTCACAGTCGGGTAGTAATCACAGTCGGGTAGTAATCACAGTCGGGTAGTGGTCACAGTCGGGTGGTAATCACAGTCGGGTAGTGGTCACAGTCGGGTAGTAATCACAGTTGGGTGGTAATCACAGTCGGGTAGTGGTCACAGTCGGGTAGTAATCACAGTTGGGTAGTAATCACAGTCGGGTAGTGGTCACAGTCGGGTAGTAATCACAGTCGGGTAGTGGTCACAGTCGGGTAGTGGTCACAGTTGGGTAGTAATCACAGTCGGGTAGTGGTCACAGTCGGGTAGTAATCACAGTCGGGTAGTGGTCACAGTCGGGTAGTAATCACAGTCGGGTAGTGGTCACAGTCGGGTAGTGGTCACAGTCGGGTAGTGGTCACAGTCGGGTAGTAATCACAGTCGGGTAGTGGTCACAGTCAGGTAGTAATCACAGTCGGGTAGTAATCACAGTCGGGTAGTGGTCACAGTCAGGTAGTAATCACAGTCGGGTAGTGGTCACAGTCAGGTAGTAATCACAGTCGGGTAGTAATCACAGTCGGGTAGTAATCACAGTCGGGTAGTAATCACAGTCGGGTATCACAGGAGGTTGGTTATATCTTAATTGGGGAGGACAGGCTCGTTGTAAAGACTGGAGCGGAATCAGTGGAATGGTATCAAATACATCACACATGGTTCCCATGTGTTTGATGCCATTCCATTTGCTCTGTTCCAGCCATTTCTATGAGCCGTTCTCCCCTCAGCAGCCTCCACTGTCTGGTAATAATCAATCCTTGTCCGATAGTAATCCCAGTCCGATAGCAATCCCAGTCCGGCATTAATCCCAGTCCTGCATTAATCCCAGTCCTGCAGTAATCCCAGTCCTGTTGTAATCCCAGTCCTGCAGTAATCCCAGTCCTGCAGTAATCCCAGTCCTGCAGTAATCCCAGTCCGATAGTAATCCCAGTCCGATAGTAATCCCAGTCCGATAGTAATCCCAGTCCGATAGTAATCCCAGTCCGATAGTAATCCCAGTCCGATAGTAATCACAGTGCAGTGGTAAAAAGTGTATTTTTCCAGGAAATTTAAATGTAACGGAGAAGATGCTGAAATGTTATGTAAAAAAGCGATAAGGACATTATTTATTTATTTTAATTTAGTTTGAATGAAAGTTTGTATTATTGTTTTTATCACGGGGACATCTCATGTAATATGGTAATCAGAGCTAGGAGTTATATCCTCATCAAATTGAGCAATAAGAAAATCACTAGAATAGATTCAGCAAACGTCATTTCGCAGGTTAATAAGAATATGGCCCAAACGGATGGTCAAAATGTATTAAGAGATCAACAGCATGCCGTGGGAAAATTCATCTTTTTAAAATCAACCCCGTACAAATCGGTTATCACCTCCGGTCTGCCTCCCTGAATGTGTCCTGTCAGCCAACCCTTTTGAACCTCTGCTACAGAAAGAATCCATTTGGCAGGGAAATCGCAGAGACACCAAAACCATAATTGTGACAAAGTATATTTAGATACAGTTAACCATGACCTTAATACTTTCTACGCATCTCCTTATTATTATTTTTTTCAAAGCTGAACCAATAAAATATGAATGCACACTTAGTATAGGCTACTTATCCATATAAAAAATGTATATGTATATAGCAATGAGCACACAATCAATTATTCAAATATCTTTAATGTAGGAGAGTGCTGGGGACTTTGGTGGAAACAGAGCGATCCGAGACCATATCTCTGGAGGACACAGGGAAGCTGCATGTATTACAGCCTGGGCCGTGCATTATAATACAATATGCATAAGCTCATAAGGCGTTATGAATGTTCATAGGTGTGTCCCATAGATATCATATCTCTGTAGGCTATAGGAGAAGAGTATAGAGATATACAGGCTGACACAGAACAACGGCTTAAATCGGTTAAGATTCCAGAAAATAGATTTATTTTCAATCTGTCAACAAAAAAAAAAAGTTTGGAAGACAGTCCCATCGAAAGAAAAACAGAAACATTTTGGAGGTTGTGAAGAAGGTGCCAATAACAGAACATTCCGGAGGTTAATTCATTTGAGAACATATCTTATCTGGAGACAAAGTGTGTTAGGGAAGACAGTACAACTCAGTGGTACATCATGGGAAGCAGACTCACACACACCTCCACAAGGGCCTTGTCTGTAGTAAAGGAGGGATCTGATTGGCTGTGGGGAAAAAAACAACCAATCTCTCCTCTAACAGCTGATAAGCGTATGCTGCGGTGCCAACATGTGCTAAACGCCATTTTAGAGCACAAGTGTTCAGCATGGAAAAAGAGAGTGGGAAAGTGTGGGAAGAATGCGATGTGTCGCTGTTGGGAATGAGAGAACATGGGGGAGTGGGGGAGAAATCTCTCTGGAGCTGTAAAGTTAATTAAAGATTTTCCGGCAATTCGGCAGACTCTCTTCTTCTAGTGACGAACAAGCTAATGGATCGGGAGGAGGGGAGGAGGAGAGGAAGAGTGGAGTGGGCAGGAGGCCCAAAAAGATAAGAAGTTGAGAGAGGCCAAAAAAAAATAGAGCTGGAGGAAGAAGAAGAGAATGAAGGTTAGAGAGGAGAGGAAGAAGAAGAGAATGAAGGTTAGAGAGGAGAGGAAGGAGAAGAGAATGAAGGTTGGAGAGGAAGAAGAAGAGAATGAAGGTTAGAGAGGAGAGGAAGGAGAAGAGAATGAAGGTTGGAGAGGAAGAAGAAGAGAATGAAGGTTAGAGAGGAGAGGAAGGAGAAGAGAATGAAGGTTGGAGAGGAAGAAGAAGAGAATGAAGGTTAGAGAGGAAGGAGAAAAGAATGAAGGTTAGAGAGGAAAGGAAGGAGAAGAGAATGAAGGTTAGAGAGGAGAGAAAGGAGAAGAGAATGAAGGTTAGAGAAGAAGAAGAAGAGAATGAAGGTTAGAGAGGAGAGAAGAAGAAGAAGAGAATGAAGGTTAGAGAGGAGAGAGGAAGAAGAAGAGAATGAAGGTTAGAGAGGAGAGGAAGAAGAAGAGAATGAAGGTTAGAGAAGAAGAAGAAGAGAATGAAGGTTAGAGAGGAGAGGAAGAACAAGAGAATGAAGGTTAGAGAGGAGAGGAAGAAGAAGAGAATGAAGGTTAGAGGAGAGAGAAAGAAGAAGAAGAGAATCAAGGTTGGAGAGGAAGAAGAAGAAGAGAATGAAGGTTAGAGAGGAGAGAGGAAGAAGAAGAGAATGAAGGTTAGAGAGGAGAGAGGAAGGAGAAGAGAATGAAGGTTAGAGAGGAGAGGAAGGAGAAGAGAATGAAGGTTAGAGAGGAAGAAGAAGAGAATGAAGGTTGGAGAGGAAGAAGAAGAGAATGAAGGTTGGAGAGGAAGAAGAAGAGAATGAAGGTTAGAGAAGAGAGGAAGGAGAAGAGAATGAAGGTTAGAGAAGAAGAAGAAGAGAATGAAGGTTAGAGAGGAGAGAAAGGAGAAGAGAATGAAGGTTAGAGAAGAAGAAGAAGAGAATGAAGGTTAGAGAGGAGAGGAAGAAGAAGAGGATGAAGGTTAGAGAGGAGAGAGGAAGGAGAAGAGAATGAAGGTTAGAGAGGAAAGGAACGAGAAGAGAATGAAGGTTAGAGAGTAGAGGAAGGAGAAGAGAATGAAGGTTAGAGAGGGGAGGAAGGAGAAGGGAATGAAGGTTAGAGAGGAGAGGACGGAGAAGAGAATGAAGGTTAGAGAGGAAAGGAACGAGAAGAGAATGAAGGTTAGAGAGGAGAGGAAGGAGAAGAGAAAGAAGGTTAGAGAGGAGAGAGGAAGGAGAAGAGAAAGAAGGTTAGAGAGGAAGAAGAAGAGAATGAAGGTTAGAGAGGAGAGAGGAAGGAGAAGAGAATGAAGGTTAGAGAAGAAGAAGAAGAGAATGAAGGTTAGAGAGGAGAGGATGAAGAAGAGAATGAAGGTTAGAGAGGAGAGAGGAAGGAGAAGAGAATGAAGGTTAGAGAGGAGAGGATGAAGAAGAGAATGAAGATTAGAGAGGAGAGGATGAAGAAGAGAATGAAGGTTAGAGAGGAGAGAGGAAGGAGAAGAGAATGAAGGTTAGAGAGGAGAGGAAGAAGAAGAGAATGAAGGTTAGAGAGGAGAGGAAGAAGAAGAGAATGAAGGTTAGAGAGGAGAGGAAGAAGAAGAGAATGAAGGTTAGAGAGGAGAGGAAGAAGAAGAGAATGAAGGTTAGAGAAGAGAGGAAAAGTGACTATTAATTGGATAAAAAAAGGTCAAGACCATTCCTGTCCTGTGTAACAGAAAACAATCTGCAGTACACCCACATCTCAACTCCTACTGTATCTGCATTACAAACTCTATTCATTACAAATATAATATTTTACATAAAGAGTAATGTGATCAAGAGTAAGAGGTGATGTATCAGGAAGTATGGGAGGGACCAAGAGTAACAGGTGATGTATCAGGAAGTATAAATATACGTTTACTCTAGACTACCGCCGTGTCAGTGAGGAAATCATGTGATTGAGCTCATGAATATTAATTTCCATATAGATCGTCCGTCACTCCTCTCATTATGCTATGGTGAGGTATTCAGTGGAGGGAGAAGGAGGAAGAGAGAAAGAGGGGGGAAAGAGAGCGTGAGACTGGGAGAGAGTGACAAAGAGAGAGAGATGGGAGTCAACAGCAACCTTGGGAAAGTCATCTGCATAGATTTCCTAAGTAAAAACAATGTACTGAGCAAATGTCAAATTGGCTTTTTACCAAATTACCGTACGACAGACCGTGTATTCACCCTGCACACACTAATCACCGTACGATAGATTACGTATTCACCCTGCACACCCTAATAAGCAAACTAACAAATCAAAACAAAGGAAAAGTCTTCTCATACTTTGATGATTTCAAAAAAGTATTTCACTCAATTTGGCATGAGGGTCTGCTACACAAACTGATGGAAAGTGGTGTTTGGGGAAAAACATATGACATTATAAAATCCATGTACACAAACAACAATGAGGTGGAAAATAAAATAATGGTGTTCCAAAAAAGGTCCAGTCGCCAGGACCACAAATACAAATTCCATCTAGACACCGTTGCCCTAGAACACACACAACACGATACATACCTTGGCCTAAACATCAGCACCACAGGTAACTTCCACAAAGCTGTGATCGATCTGAGACACAAGGCACGATGGGCCTTCTATTCCATCAAAAGGAACATCAAATTCAACATACCAATTAGGATCTAACAAAAAAAATACTTGAATCAGTTATAGAACCCATTGCCCTTTATGGTTGTGAGGTATGGGGTCCGCTCACCAACCAAGAATTCACAAAATGGAACAAACACCAAATTTAGACTCTGCATGCAGAATTATGCAAAAATATCCTCTGTGTACAACGTAAAAAACACCAAATAATGCATGCAGAGCAGAATTAGGTCGATACCAGCTAATTATCAAAATCTAGAAAAGAGCCGTTAAATTCTACAACCACCTAAAAGGAAGCAATTCCCAAACCTTTCATAACAAAGCCATCACCTACAGAGAGATAAACCTGGAGAAGAGTCCCCTCAGCCAGCTGGTCCTGGAGCTCTGTTCACAAACACAAACACACCCTACAGAGCCCCAGGACAGCAACACAATTAGACCAAACCCAATCATGAGAAAACAAAAATATAATTAATTAACACATTTGAAAAAATTAACCAAAAAACAGAGCAAACTAGAATGCTATTTGGCCCTAAACAGAGAGTACACAGTGGCAGAATACCTGACCACTGTGACTGACCCAAACTTAAGGAAAGCTTTGACTATGTACAGACTCAGTGAGCATAGCCGTATGCAGACTTGACTCTCAAGAGAAGACAGGCTATGTGCACACTGCCCACAAAATGAGGTGGAAACTGAGCTGCACTTCCTAACCTCCTGTCAGATGTATGACAATATTAGAGACACATATTTCCCTCAGATTACACAGATCCACGAAGAATTCGAATTCAAATCCAATTTTGATAAACTCCCATATCTACTGGGTGAAATTCCACAGTGTGCCATCACAGCAGCAAGATTTGTGACCTGTTGCCACAACAAAAGGGCAACCAGTGAAGAACAAACACCATTGTAAATGCAACCCATATTTATGTTCATTTATTTTCCCTTTGGTACTTTAACCATGTGCACATCGTTACAACACTGTATATAACATATTGTGTCATTTGAAATGTCTGTATTCTTCAGGAACTTCTGTGAGTGTAATGTTTACTGTTCAATTTTATTGTTTATTTGACTTTTGTTTATTATCTAGTTCACTTTCTTTGGCAATGTTAAAATATGTTTACCATGCCAATGAAGCCCTTGAATTGAATTGAATTGACAGAGATCGTGAGGGGGAGAAGGAGAGGGATAACACTTCTCAGGAGAGAGAATGTTTTGTAATGTTACCCGTAATGTTCCCCTAATGTTTGAGTGTCCTGTTTTTCACTAGAAGGAGAACATTCTATCAATGTTAGCAAAAACCTTTTGAGAACCTTTTTTTTTAGCATGTTTTGGTGTTAAAGTTAGGAGAACATTCCTTTAGGAGAACATTCCTTTAGGAGAACATTCCTTTAGGAGAACATACCTTTAGGAGAACATACCTTTAGGAGAACATTCCTTTAGGAGAACATTCCTTTAGGAGAACATTCCTTTAGGAGAACATACCTTTAGGAGAACATTCCTTTAGGAGAACATTCCTTTAGGAGAACATTCCTTTAGGAGAACATACCATCAAATTTCAACCAAACACAAAACTGGACAACGTTCTGAAAACGTGTATACACCATTAATATCTTATATTCTGAGAACATGACAGCTCAGTTTTATCCTTGCCACCATCACATCATTCCACTGGCGGACATTATAAATAAGCAACTGACTAGAAATAAATAAGCAGCCTCTGTCACATCATTGAGACACTAACTCATTCTGTGTTCATCTCTGCCTTCGTTGAAGGTGTTTTTTCATATCAAATGTTTGGCAGCAGCCTTGGGGGATTTGAGTGGGACTAAATACTATAATTAGATTCCCAGATTAAAGGTTTCAGACCACCAGCCAGAGCTGGCGCCTCTTGACACAAAACTATGTTTAAAAGTCAGAAATAGGCATTGGTCTGATTCCGAAAAATAAAGGAAATTCACATGAACTCCACAGTGCCTACTCCACCCGTGTTCTACCAAGGTTGTCCGGCACACAGCTTTGACCTACTACAGTAGTTATGTTGGGTCTCAAGCTTTTAAGCTAAGCACACTCTCTCCTGAACTCCTGAACCCCCCCACCCCACCCCCCCCCCCTCCCAAACACACACACGTCAGTATGTCTCACACACAAAGACATTTTCAAACAATGATAGTTAACAACAACAAAAGTCACAAAAAAGTCACAAAAGATGTGTCTGAAGTTCCTAACTTGTCACTTGTTTTGAAAGCTCCACCACGTCACGTTGACTAACTTGTTAGCTACCTAACATCCCCTCAGCTAGCTATCTTAAATGACATGATGGAGCCGGAGTGACAACATGGGGAGCTTGCCAGGCTAATGTTAGCCACTCTATGTAGATCCAGACAAAACTGTAATGGTCAAGAACAGATATTAGCTAACTAGAGCAAACCTACTAGCTAGTTAATATTTATGTAGCTAGCTAAAGCATTAGAACATTTACCTGGTCCACTAGCCCTCCTATTTTTGTGTCAGAGTGAACTCAGGTTCTCCACTGCAGTTTCACACCGTACAGTACGTTGCAAAAGTATTTATCCCCCTTGGCATTTTTCCTATTTTGTTGCATTACAACCTGTAATTTAAAAGGATTTGTATTTCATGTAATGGACGTACACCAAACAGTCCAAATTGCTTAAGTGAAATGAAAAACTTAAAAACGGAAAAGTGGTTTGTGCATATGTATTCACCCCCTTTAATATGAAGCCCCTAAATAAGATCTGGTGCAACCAATTACCTTCAGAAGTCACATAATTAGTTAAATAAAGTCCACCTGTGTGCAATCTAAGTGTCACATGATCTGTCACATGAGCTCAGTATATATACAGCTGTTCTGAAAGACCCCAGAGTCTGCAACACCACTAAGCAAGGGGCACCACCAAGCAAGCGGCACCATGAAGACCAAGGAGCTCTCCAAACAGGTCAGGGACAAAGTTGTGGTCACGGCTGACTAGGTGTGTTGGTAGGAATCAGGTGCAGAGAGCAGAGAGTTCCAGGGAAAAAATTCACTTTAATTCCAGCACCGAAAATGGTAAATGCCCAAACACAGGGCGCAAAACACAGACGAACCCAAACACAGGGTAAACACGGTCCTGAGCACAACAACACCTTACGACACAAACGTGAACACAAAAATAATCCCGCACAACAAAGGGCGGGTACAACACACTTACATAGGGAAGCAAATCAAGAAAACACAAATCGGAACAGGTGCAACTAATAAGACAAAACTAACAGAAAAGGGAAAAGGGATCGGTGGCGGCTAGTAGGCCGGTGACGACGACCGCCGAGCACCGCCCGAACAGGCGGGGGAGCCACCTTCGACGGGAGTCGTGGCAGTTGTGGAGAAGTACAGATCAGGGATGGGTTATAAAACAATATCAGAAACTTTGAAAGTCCCACGGACCACCATTAAATCCATTATTAGAAAATGGAAAAAATATGACACCACAACAAACCTGCCAAGAGAGGGCCGCCCACCAAAACTCAATGACCAGGCAAGGAGGGCATTAATCAGAGAGGCAACAAAGAGACCAAAGATAACCCTGAAGGAGCTGCAAAGCTCCACAGCGAAGATTGGAGTATCTGTCCATAGGACCACTTTAATCCGTACACTCCACAGAGCTGGGCTTTACAGAAGAGTGTCCAGAAAAAAGCCATTGTTTAAAGAAAAAAATAAGCAAACACGTTTGGTGTTCACCAAAAAAACATGTGGGAGACTCTCCAAACATATGGAAGAATGTACTCTGATCATATGAGACTAAAATTGAGCTTTTTGGCCATCAAGGAAAACGCTATGTCTGGCGCAAACCCAACGCCTCTCATCACCCCGAGAAGGGACTGTGAAACTGGTCAGAATTGAAGGAATGATGATGGCTCTAAATTAAGGGAAATTCTTGAGAGAAACCTGTTTCAGTCTTCCAGAGATTTGAGACTGGGACGGAGGTTCACCTTCCAGCAGGACAATGGCCTTAAGCATACTGCTAAAGCAACACTTGAGTGGTGTAAGGGGAAACATTTAAATGTCTTGGAATGGCTTAGTCAAAGCCCAGACCTCAATCCAATTTAGAGTCTGTGGTATGACTTAAAGGGGGGTGAATCGTTATGCACGCTCAAGTTTTCTGTTTTTTTTTTGGTCTTATTTCTTGTTTGTTTCATAATAAAAAATATTTTGCAACTTCAAAGTGGTAGGCATGTTGTGTCAATCAATTGATACATACCCCTCAAAAAAATCATTTTTAATTCCAGGTTGTAAGGCAACAACATAGGAAAAATGCCAAGGGGGGTGAATACTTTCGCAAGCCATTGTATGCAGTTGATTGAATGCTGACAGACCTTGCAGAGAAGTACTCCTCCATCCTCGGAGAGTTCAGCTGGAATCTACCTGGCCCTGTACCTGGCTGTTATTCTGGTCGCTAACTCCTCAGCTCCTCTGCTGGAAATCTGGCCATTTCTTGTTGTTGTTAGATACTCTCCTCAGACAGCTTTCATTGGTTGGTTCACAGAGCTGTCTTCACGCACTCACTCACAAAGGGGAGGGGCTTACGGTGAGGAGAGTGGGCTGAACCTCTGGCTACACTTTTCAGTGATTGATAAAAAAAATCTATGGAAAACGGATGAAAATAACGTAAAGTTCAACAACAGGTCAATTGTTTTAACTTTGCTATCAGCTGGCCGCTTATTTTTTTGCTTTAGAATCCTATGTATTCTATTTCAAATTCTGCTGATTTTCGTCGTAATTCTGCTTGCGTTGATTCCGTGTGGATCTAGTAATGACCTATCGAGTCTCATAAAGGAATGTTCTTTAAAGTTGTGATGACATTTGTTGTTAGCTGGGGAGAGAGGGAGAGTGACAGAGGTAGGGAGGGAGCATGGAGTTTTCACCAGATCCTTTAAGGACTCCCAAGCATTATTACTGTACTGCTCAATGTAGTCGCTGGTGCATCTACATTGGCATTATGCCTTGCTTCTGGCTATGGGTTTGACTCATTGTAGCACATTGCATGAGTCACAGGTCCATAGAATAACAGAAAAGAAAAAAGAAAGGCACTTTCCATCTTACTTATTGCGGCACAATGGGGGCTTTGTGAATTGTATCTAATGTAATGTGTTTTACGGCGATGTCATCAGATGTGCATGTTACCCTTCTCACCTCACATAAGTAGTGTGCAGCTTCATAGTAGACCAAGTGGAGGGGCTGCCATTTGGTTGTTTTTGGAATTAGGAGTGGGTCTTTGATTTGTTGTTTTTGTTTTTGGAATTAGGAGTGGGCCTATGATTTTTTGTTTTCTATTTAAGAGTGGGCTTTGATTTGTTGTTTTGGTTTTTGGAATTAGGAGTGGGCCTTTAATTTGTTGTTTTTGTTTTTAGAATTAGGAGTTGGCCTTTGATTTGTTGTTTTTGGAATAAGGAGTGGGCCTGAGATTTTTTGTTTTCTATTTAGGAGTGGGCTTTGACTTGTTGTTTTCTAATTAAAAGTGTGCCTTTGAGCAAAAGGTTTTAATTTCCTGACCTCCATTTTGCAAAACAAGTCTTCCTGTCACTGATTTAAAAGTTATGACTCTCAGAAAGACCAAGAAAAAATGTATTTAATAAAGGTTGAATTGTGGATTAGTCAGTTACACAACACACTACCATGAATATGATGATTACAACATAGATCAATGCAAATGAAAATAACATTTTCACGTCTGGGTAAGATGCAGATAGGATGTTATCTTACTTCACATTTGCATTTTAGTCATTTAGCAGACGCTCTTATCAAGAGTGACAATTAAATAATAAACACCCAGTATAGGTCTTACTACTCCAAGGAACATCCATTATACATGTACAGTACCAGTCAATCGTTTGGACTCATTCAAGGGGTTTTTCTTTATTTTTACTATTTTCTACATTGTAGAATAATAGTGAATACATCAAAACTATGAATTAACACATACAGTGCTATGAACAAGTATTTGCCTCCTTGATTTCTTATTTTTGCACATTTGTCACGCTTAAATGTTTCAGATCATCAAACAAATGTTATTATTACACAAAGATAACCCAAGTAAACACAAAACGCAGTTAAGTGATGATTTTATTTATTAAGGTTAAAAAGCTATCCGAACCTTCATGGCCCAACGTGACAAAGTAATTGCCCCCCCCCCCCCCCCCCCTTGTTAAATCATGAATTTACTGGTTAATTCCATTTTATGGAAAACTGAGTTCAATTTCACTAGCCACACCCAGACCTGATTTCTGCCAGACCTGTTGAATCAAGAAATCACTTAAATAGAACCTGTGTGACAAAGTGAAGTAAAGTAGGCCAAAAGATCTCAAAAAGCAAGACATCATGCCACGATCCAAAGAAATTCAGGAACAGATGAGAAACAAAGTAATTGACATCTATCAGCCTGGAAAGGGTTACAAAGCCATTTCTAAAGCTTTGGGACTCCAGCGAACCACGGTGAGAGACATTATCCACAAATGGAGAACATTTGGAACAGTGGTGAACCTTCCCAGGTGTGGCCGGCCAACCAGAACTACCCCAAGAGCACAGCGACGACTCATCCAAGAGGTCACAAATGAACCCACAACAACATCTAAAGAACTGCAGGCCTCACTTGCCTCAGATAAGGTCAGTGTTCATGACTCAACCATAAGAAAGAGACTGGGCAAAAATGGCATCCATGGCAGAGTTCCAAGGAGAAAACCACTGCTGACCAAAAAGAACATAAAGGCTCGTCTCACTTTTGGCAAAAAACATCTTGATGATCCCTAAGACTTTTGGGAAAATATTCTGTGGACTGACGAGGCAAAAGTTTGCCTTTTTGGAAGGTGTGCGTCCCGTTACATCTGGTGTAAAAGTAACACAGCATTTCAGAAAAAGAACATCATACCAACAGTCCTATATGGTGGTGGTAGTGATGGTGGTGGTGGTAGTGTGGTGGTAGTGGTAGTGATGGTGGTGGTAGTGCGATGGTAGTGATGGTGGTAGTGATGGTGGTGGTGATGGTGGTAGTGATGATGGTGGTGATGGTGGTGGTAGTGATGGTGTGGTGGTGGTGGTAGTGATGGTGGTGGTAGTGATGGTTGTGATGGTGGTGATGATGATGGTAGTGATGGTGGTGGTAGTGATGGTGGTGATGATGGTGGTAGTGATGGTGATGATGGTGATAATGATGGTAGTGATGATGATGGTAGTGATGGTAGTGATGGTGGTGGTAGTGATGGTGATGGTAGTGATGATGATGGTAGTGATGGTGGTAGTGATGGTAGTGATAGTGGTGGTAGTGATGATGATGGTAGTGATGGTGGTAGTGATAGTGGTGGTAGTGATGATGATGGTAGTGATGGTGGTAGTGATGGTAGTGATGGTGGTGGTAGTGATAGTGATGGTAGTGTGATGAGCTGGGGCTGCTTTGCTGCTTCAGGACCTGGACGACTTGCTCTGATTGATGGAACCATGGATTCTGCTCTCTACCAAAAAGTCCTGAAGGAGAATGTCCGGCCATCAGTTTGTGACCTCAAGCTGAAGTGCACTTGGGTTCTGCAGCAGGACAATGATCCAAAACACGTCAGCAAGTCCACCTCTGAATGGCTTAAAAAAACAAAATGAAGGTTTTAGAGTGGCCTAGTCAAAGTCCAGACTTGAATCCGATTTGAGATGCTGTGGCGTGACCTTGAAAAGGCGGTTCATGCTCGAAAACCCTCCAATGTGGCTGAATTAAAACAATTCTGCAAAGAAGAGTCGGCCAAAATTCCTCCACAGCGATCGATGTGAAAGACTCATTGCCAGTTATCGCAAACGCTTGATTGCAGTTGTTGCTGCTGAGTGGCACAACCAGTTATTAGGTTTAGGGGGAAATTACTTTTTCACAAAGGGCCATGAAGGTTCGGATAGCTTTTTAACCTTAATAAATAAAATCATCACTTAACTGCACTTTGTGTTTACTTGGGTTATCTTTGTGTAATAATAACATTTTGTTGGATCTGAAACATTTAAGTGTGACAAATGTGCAAAAAAATAAGAAATCAGGAAGAGGGCAAATACTTTTTCACAGCACTGTATTGAATCACTTAGTTACCAAAAAAGTGTTAAAGAAATCAAAATATATTTGAGATTCTTCAAAGTAGTCATGATGACAGCTTTGCACAATATTTGCATTCTCTCAACCAGCTTCATTAGGTAGTCACCTGGACTGCATTTCAATTAACAGGTGTGTTTTGTTAAAAGTTAATTTGTGCAAATTCTTACCTTCTTAATGCGTTTTGTAGTTTTGATGTCTTCACTATTATTCTACAATGTAGAAAATTGTACAAATAAAGAAAAACCCTTGACTTAGTAGGTGTGCCCATACTTTTGACTTGTATTGTAGACTTTACTACTTCTAGGACTACAGAGAACCTCCAGTATAGGTATTGTGGTCCTAGGTTTACAGAGAACATTCACTCACTTACACAATCAATTCCACATTTTCCCCAACGACAAGGTCATAAGAAAAAGTTACAGAACCTAATTCTGGACCAAAAGTTTTCCTCTGTAAAGCGCTGGTATAGTATTGTACGTACCTTGGGGGGGGGTGAGATCTAGCTGCAGCATTTGCACAAAGACACATGCCAGCCCAACTTGGTGCTATGCCACCATCGGTTAGCTCGACCGGTTCCTTGAAGGCAGAGAGGACTACAGGCAACATTTAGATTTAGACTCGTTCCTCAAGGTGGTGGTTCAAATTATTACTAATTAGTGTCTCTACTGTCTCTCCTCATTAGTTTGGAGTTACAAGAAGCATATCTACTGTAGCTGACAGACAGAATGCGGCCCAAATGACTCTCTATTTCCTATGTAGTGCACTCCTTTTGATCAGGACCCTAGGGCTCTGGTCAAAAGTAGTGCACCATGTTAGGGAACATGGTGCCACTTGGGACAAAGCACTGTTTTATCCCTGCCAGCATCACATCATTCACTGTCTGACCTTTTTTTAATCATGTTTGGGTGTTAAAGTTAGGAGAACAGTCCTTTAGGAGAATATTCCATCAACTTTCAACCAAACACAAAACTGGACAATGTTCTGACAACGTCCCCATGAAATGTGTATACACCATTAATATCTTATATTCTGAGAACATGACAGCTCAGTTTTATCCTTGCCACCATCACATCATTCCACTGGCGGACATTATAAATAAGCAACTGACTAGAAATAAATAAGCAGCCTCTGTCACATCATTGAGACACTAACTCATTCTGTGTTCATCTCTGCCTTCGTTGAAGGTGTTTTTTTCATATAAAACTTCATATCAAATGTTTGGCAGCAGCCTTGGGGGATTTGAGTGGGACTAAATACTACAATTAGACTCCCAGATTAAAGGTTTCAGACCACCAGCCAGAGCTGGCGCCTCTTGACTCCATTTAAAACAAAAAACTATGTTTTAAGTCAAACATATACATTGGTACGAATCTTAAAAAGAAAGTAAATTCACATGATCTCCACAGTGCGTACTCCACCCATGCTCTACTAAGGTTTTCCAGCACACAGCTTTAACCAATCAGAGTAGCTATGTTGGTTTACTGTACTTCCAACAATGTGTCGGCAGGTTGCTTAGGAATCAAACCTTCTCAAACATCTTCATTCAGACTCTTAGAGGAGATGCTCCCACAGTAATGTGATTTGTACCACATACAAGTTAACGTTCTGGGTTATTCACACACACACCACACTAATCCCATTCCTGTACCCTTTAAAGTTGGTTCTAATTACATTAAAACTTGTTTTGCTTTTATTTTTACAAATCAAACTTGATTGAGCGAGATGTTTTTTTTATTATTATAGTAATGTGGTGCCTGTCTGTATTTCTTTAAACCTTTTTATTTAGCAATACATGTCATTGAGAAAAATATATATTTCATAACATCTTTTGTTGGTCAGTAGGTAGTGATGTGTTGGACAAAGTCACTCATCTATAGAGGTACAGTTGAAGTCGGAAGTTTACACATACTTTAAAACTTCTTATGGCTGCATCCCGCTACCGGCATCGATATGACAACAGCCAGTGAAAGTGCAGGGCACCAAATTCAAACAACAGAAATCTCATAATTAAAATTCCTCAAACATACATGTGTTTTATGTCATTTTAAAGGTAATCTTGTTGTTAATCCCACCAAAGTGTCCGAATTCAAATATGCTTTTCAGCGAAAGCACTACAAACGATTATGTTAGGTCACCACCAAACCACAATAAGCACAGACATTTTTCCAGCGAAAGACAGCAGTCAGAAAAATAAGAAATAGAGATAAAATTAATCACTAACTTTTGGTTATCTTCTTTTGGTAAACAATTCCAAAGTCACAAAGCGCGTCCACTATAACGTGACGAAATGTCCAAAAGTTACGTAACAGTCAGTAGAAACATGTCAAACGATGTACTGAATCAATCTTTAGAATGTTGTTAACATATATCTTGAATAACGTTCCAACCGGAGAATTAGATTGACTTCAGAAGAGCTGTGGAACGGAGGTCCTCCTCATGTGAATGCGCATGTGAAAGCATGGTCAGCTCGTGGCAGACCTGACTAATTCCTGTCTCCTTCGGCCCCCCTTCACATTAGAGTCATCAGACAAAGTTCTATTGACTGTTGACATCTAGTGGAAACCGTAGGAAGTGAAAACTCATCAATATCTCGCTGTAATTTCAATTAGAGCTTGGTTGAAAATCTGCCACCTCAGAAGAAATTCAAACAGGAAGTGGGACTTCTCAGGTTTTTGCCTGCCATATGAGTTCTGTTATACTCACAGACATAATTTAAAAAGTTTTAGAAATTCAGAGTGTTTTCTATCCAATACGGATAATAATATGCCTATATTAGCAACTGGGATTGAGGAGCAGGCAGTTTACTATGGGCACCTCTGTGCACCTTTCATCCAAGCTACTCAATACTGCCCTTGCAGCCATAAGAAGTTAACCAAATACATTTAAACTCAAATTCCCTGTCTTAGGTCCGTTATGATTACTACTTTATTTTAAGAATGTGAAATGTCATAATAATAGTTGAGAGAATGATTTATTTCAGCTTTTCTTTCTTTCATCACATTCCCAGTTGGTCAGAAGTTTACATACACTCAATTAGTATTTAGTAGCATTGCCTTGAAATTGTTTAACTTGGGTCAAATGTTTCGGGTAGCCTTCCACAAGCTTCCAACAACAAGTTGGATGAATTTTGGCCCATTTCTCCTGACAGAGCTGGTGTAACTGAGTCAGGATTGTAGACCTCCTTGCTCGCACACACTTTTTCAGTTCTGCCCACAAATTTTCCATGGGATTGATGTCAGGGCTTTGTGATGGCCACTCCAATACCTTGACTTTGTTGTCCTTAAGCCATTTTGTCAGATCTTTGGAAGTATGCTTCTGGTCATTGTCCATTTGGAAGACCCATTTGCGACCAAGCTTTAACTTCCTGACTGATGTCTTGCGATGTTGCTTCAATATATTCACATAATTTTCCTACCTCATGATGCCATCTACTTGTGAAGTGCACCAGTCCCTCCTGCAGCAAAGCACCCCCACAACATGATGCTGCCACCCCGTGCTTCACGGGTGGGATGGTGTTCTTAGGCTTGCAAGCCTCCCCATTTTTCCTCCAGACGTAACAACGGTCATTATGGCCAAACATTTCCATTTTTTTTCATGAGACCAGAGGACATTTCTCCAAAAAGTACGATCTTTGTCCCCATGTGCAGCTGCAAACTGTAGTCTGTCTTTTTTATTGCGGTTTGTAGCAGTGGCTTCTTCCTTGCTGAGCGGCCTTTCAGGTTATGTTGATATAGGACTCGTTTTACTGTGGATATAGATACTTTTGTACCCGTTTCCTCCAGCATCTTCACAAGGTCCTTTGCTGTTGTTTTGGGATTGATTTGCACTTTACGCACCAAAGTACGTTCATCTCTAGGAGACAGAACGCATCTCCTTCCTGAGCGGTAAAAAGGCAGTATGGTCACATGGTGTTTATAACTGCGTACTATTGTTTATACAGATGAACGTGGTACCTTCAGGTGTTTGGAAATTTCTCCAAAAGGATGAACCAGACATGTGGAGGTCTACAATTGTTTTTCTGAGGTCTTGGCTATTTTCTTTTGATTTTCCCATCATGTCAAGCAAAGAGGCACTGAGTTTGACGGTCGGCCTTGAAATACATCCACAGGTAAACCTCCAATCAAATCAAATTATATAAATTAACCTATCAAAAGGTTCTAAAGCCATGACATCCTTTTCTGGAATTTTCCAAGCTGTTTAAAGGCACAGTCAACTTAGTGTATGACTCACAGGAATTGTGATACAGTAAATGATAAGTGAAATAATCTGTCTGTAAACAATTGTTGGAAAAATTACTTGTGTCATGCACAAAGTAGATGTCCTAACCGACTTGGCAAAACTATAGTTTGCCAACAAGAAATTTGTGGAGTGGTTGAAAAACAAGTTTTAATGACTCCAACCTGTCTCCATTCCTGACTTATGTAACCATTCTCTTACCTGTGTAATATTGACATGAGCTCAGAAACCCTTGTTTTGCCAACATGGTCCTGTTTGATCAATTACTGTGCTAAACAATGGAGTGTTATTACCTCTGTCAAAAAAAAATGGAACTTAAAGTTGTCTGTTTTTGTATATATTTTTGCACAAAAAAATTGTGAAGCTATAATAATACACATTTACAATAGGCCTATATCTAAATATAGGTACAACCTAATGATAATTGTTCAGAGTATATATATTGTTCAGAGTATTGTTCAGATATATATATACATTGAGTGGACAAATCATTAGGAACACAGTACTATATAGTTGCACCCCATTTTGCCCTCAGAACAGCCTCAATTCTATGGATTCTTCAAGGTTTCGAAAGTGTTCCAAAGGGACGCTGGCCCATGTCGACTCCAATGCTTCCCACGGTTGTGTGATGTTGGCTGGATGTCCTTTGGGTGGTGGGCCATGCTTGATTAACACGGGAAACTGTTGAGCGTGAAAAACCCACTAGCGTTGCAGTCCTTGACTCACTTAAACCGGTGCGCTTGTCACCTACTACCATACCTAATTCAAAGGCACTTAAATATTTTATTTTTCCCATTAATCCTCTGAATGGCACGCATACACAATCCATGTCTCAAGTACTTTAAGGCTTAAAAATCCTTCTTTAACCTGTCTCCTCCCCTCAATCTACCATGAAGTGGATTTACCAGGTGACATCAATAAGGAATCATATCTATCACCTGGATTCACCTGGTCAGTCTACGTCATGGAAAAAGCAGGTGTTCCTAATGTTTTGTATACTCAGTGTATATACGAGATAAAAGGTACCTACAGACTTTCTTATCAACAATGTGGAAACTAAATAACACAATTAAAATGGAGTGTGTGTGTGTGTGTGTGTGTGCGTTCGCACGTGTGTGTGTGTGTCTGCATGTGTGTGTGTGTTTGTGCCTGCATGTTTGCATGTTTCTGTGTGTGTGTGTGTGTGTGTGTGTGTGCCTGCGTGTGTGTGTGTGTGTGTGTTTCTGCATACCACATTGAGGAGTCAGTTATACACACAGTGATAAAGACAGGCGTCAATATGTCTCCTAACTCCCACCTCTCCAACATCACGTGTCTGCATGACACAAGCAGATATATTGATTCCCAGTGAACTGGCCCACGTCGGTCCACCACACTGCCATGGCGACAGTGACCAATTGAATACTGAAATGTAGAAGCCAAGGAACGTTCAATATTGCTGGAAGTAGGGGAGGTGGAGAGATCTGGTTTGTTTTAACTGTTGACTCGCAGAGTCTTCTTGGCTGGCTGTTGTTGCAATATCACCTTCCTTCTCTCCGTCTTACAGAGATAAACGCCACAGCAAATCACTTCACCACCACAATCCTGAACATGTTGATACGACAGGATCATTTTTTATCTTTTGAATTTGTTTTGAGAATAACTTATCACTTCGTAGAAACTTATCTAAACCAACATTTCTAGTTTTGGGATATTTTATAGTTTTTTATATTTAATGATTTATATTTTACCACAGGTGAAATAGCACAACGGGGGAGGATCGGGTCGTCGATAGAGTCGGGGAGAGTGTTCTTACTATTTACCTTCTCTCCCTGCAACAGAAGCACTGGATAGGACACAACATCACTGCCATCGCAATCAGTCTGACCATGTACTGCTAGGATGTTCATATCAGGACAACTTCATCTATCGGTTGTATCTCTGAGGCTCTCTCTGAATATAGACGTATATAGAGGGCTGAACAGCACAGCAACACCGGTCTAGCTACTGGAGATAGTGAACGTTCAGTCTTCAGAGTAAAGGATCACTTGAACTTCCACCTAAGAGTAATAGAACTAAGACTTTTACAATTATGTAAGATTTCATTTAATAACCCATGTGTTTTTTTGCTTAAATCACTGGACATACTGTTTTATTTCACTAGGCAAGTCAGTTAAGAACAAATTCTTATTTTTAAATGAAGGCCTAGGAACAGTGGGATAACTCTGCCTTGTTCAGGGGCAGAATCATAGACTTGTAACTTGTCAGCTCGGGGATTCGATCTTACAACCTTTTGGTTATGAGTCCAATGCTCTAACCACTAGGATACCTGACGCCCCAGGACATACAGTAACAGGCGCTTATTGGAGACAGGCTTCTATTTGAGCCAGGCTTCTATTTGAGCCAGGCTTCTATTTGAGCCAGGCTTCTATTTGAGCCAGGCTTCTATTTGAGCCAGGCTTCTATTTGAGCCAGGCATCTATTTGAGCCAGGCATCTATTTCCTTAATGCACACAGCTTTAGCTCATTTGCGTATTTTATTTAATCCAGCATTTTAATCAATTTCTTCATATCCTGTGCTGTGTTATCATTTACACACTCTGCCACTCTGATTTTGTCTTAATATACCTCTATTTCAAACCAAAAAAAACTTCCTAGACTTAATAATTATTCTCCTCTTTGACTGCATTTTGGCAGATATTTCGCCACTAGAGGGTGATCGGACAATTTCTTGGGGTCTGTACTCCCGAAGTTATTGACTGTGTTTTCCCAGTTATCAGTTGTCAGCTGTTAGCAGCCAATGGCTAGCAGTGTCATTCTGCCGATAAAAACTATTAGAATGAACGCGCTGCTATTTGAGACTCTGTGTTTAATGTAAGTTTTATGTATGCAGACACATACGAATCTTTTGTGAAATTCACACAAGACCAGATCATGCGAAGATACGGCGCGTGGCCTGCAAGTTATGTCTCTTGAATTGCCCCTTCCTCCACTAAATTTGTGATTTTTATGATCGTCATTTGAGCCAGTTTGCTACAGCAAGAAAATAATCCTGAAGCAACAGGAAATGTGGATTACAATTAATGGACCTTTTTTTAGGGGTTGATACATTGTTCATAAGGGAAAATCAAGTCTGAAATTTTAGTGAAAATTTCAAACTTCAGAAGCCTTTTTAAACCTCAAAAGTAAAAAAATATATATATATATTCTGCATTGCAGGAAAGTTCTCATGCAACAGGTTGATCAAATTAAGATCCTACATCTGTACAGAGTATTTCGTAGGGACTCCAGTCACTCCAGCTCTAATCATTGGCTCTAATGTGTCGTCTCTTTCGAACTCTGGAGCCATTTCCTGCAGTCAAATGACCTAGTGGCCTCATGGGTGGAATATTATTCATATTTCTAATAATTTCATAATTTATTCACATAAATACAAAATGTAATGCTGAAAACCCGGTGTTTTTCTTTGTCAAACAGTTTTGTTATATTTCAGTCTTCTGTGATGTATATAAAGTGTAATATTGGGATGATAACTCAAAATTGAATAGATTTCAACCATTTATCTGAAATGGTACACGTGTAACCATGTGTGTGACGTGTACACTTTTGTTTCAAAGTAGATTTGATTAAGACTACCCAGAAACACTCCGTGTGACACTGATTTAGCCGACTGCAGTAAAAGGTTAACACTTTGCTTCTCTAATGAGCTAAAGGGAAATACACTGAAACAAAATCGGATAGATGAACTTGCTGGAGGTCTGTTGACCGACCTCCCCATATAGGAGCTAGTCTAGACTTGCTTACCTGTCGTGGAGTGACCAGTCCACAGATGGCTTATGGTAAAGCCTGTCTTTGTATGTGCTGTCACTGTCAAAGACTGTAGTGTATTAGAGCTGAAACACACACCATATGGGAGCTGTAACTGCAGTCTTCACAGCATGCAGCTGCTCCTGCTACTTTCAACTGGTCTCCACCCTCCTCTCCTGCACTGATTTGAAAGTTCTTGACAGTGACAAGTGAAAACAATATGGTGGAAGCACGTCGGTCCTGGTCAATTCTTTCAGATAAGAGAGATGAGGAAAGGACACATTTTAAGGTAGAGACAGTCTGAGCTGTCACTGCAGTCACTCGTCACAGCATGTAGCTGGTCTCGAACCTCCTCTGGAAAGCTGCAGGAGAGATTAGGGGATAACTGCAGTCTCTTGGATATCTATCTGAGTGCCTTGGACTCACACATCCCCTGGGGGAACTATACTGTACTTGGGTGATCTACCACGTAACGTCACGTCAATGTCTTCAGGATCAGACAGATGTTGTCTTTTTTATTCGCCAGTAGCTGGCCGAACATCAATGTTTTTACAGGAGCTAGTGGATGTACTCAAATCAAATCAAATATTATTAGTCACATGCGCCAAATACAACCTTACAGTGGAATGCTTAGTTACGAGCCCCTAACCAACAATGGAGTTAAAAAAAATATGGATAAGAACAAGAAATTAAAGTAACAAGTAATTAAAGAGCAGCAGTAAAATAACAATAACGAGACTATATACGGGGGGGGGTACCGGTATAGAGTCAATGTGCGGGGGCACGGGTTAGTTGAGGTAATATGTACATGTAGGTAGAGTTATTAAAATGACTATGCATAGATGATAACATCAGAGAGTAGCATCTGTGTAAAAAAGGGGACGGGGGCAATGCAAAAAATCTGGGTAGCAATTTGATTAGATGTTGGTATTTGGGCGTAGAAGCTGTTTTATGAGCCTCTTGGACATAGACTTGGCACTCCGGTTCCTCTTGTCGTGTGGTAGCAGAGAGAACAGTCTATGACTAGGGTGGCTGGAGTCTTTGACAATTTTTAGGGCCTTCCTCTGACACCGCCTGGTATAGCGGTCCTGGAACACAGGAAGCTTGGCCCCAGTGATGTACTGGGGCGTTCGCACTACCCTCTGTAGTGCCTTGCGGTTGGAGGCCGAACAGTTGCCATACCAGGCAGTGATGCAACCAGTCAGGATGCTCTCGATGGTGCAACTGTAGAACCTTTTGAGGATCTGAGCACCCATGCCAAATCTTTTCAGTCTCCTGAGGGTGTCACGCCCTGACCTTAGAGATCCTTTTTATGTCTCTATTTTGGTTTGGTCAGGGCGTGAGTTGGGGTGGGCATTCTATGTTGTGTTCTATGTTGTCTAGTTCTATGTGTTTGGCCGGGTGTGGTTCTCAATCAGAGGCAGCTGTCTATCGTTGTCTCTGATTGAGAACCATACTTAGGTAGCCTTTTCCCACCTGTGTTTGTGGGTAGTTGTTTTCTGTTTTGTGTGTCTTCACCTAACAGAACTGTTTCGTTTTCGTTCACTCTCGTTGTTATTTTGTTTAGTGTTCAGTTTTGAATTAAATTATAATATGAACACTTACCACGCTGCGTTTTGGTCTCCTGCATTAGACGATCGCTACAGAGGGGGAATAGGTTTTGTCGTGCCCTCTTCACGACTGTCTTGGTGTGCTTGGACCATGTTAGTTTATTGTTGTTGATGTGGACACCAAGGAACTTGAAGCTCTCAACCTGCTCCACTGCAGCCCCGTCGATGAGAATGGGAGCATGCTCTGTCCTCTTTTTCCTGTAGTCCACCATCATCTGCTTTGTCTTGATCACGTTGAGGGAGAGGTTGTTGTCCTGGTACCACACGGCCAGGTGTCTGACCTCCTCCCTATAGGCTGTCTCGTCATTTTCGGTGATCAGGTCTACCACTATTGTGTCATCGGCACATTTAATGATGGTGTTGGAGTAGTGCCTGGCCGTGCAGTCATGGGTGAACAGGGAGTACAGGAGGGGACTGAGCATGCACCCTTGAGGGGCCCCTGTGTTGAGAACCAGCATGGCGGATATGTTGTTACGTACCCTTACCACCTGGGGGGCGGCCCGTCAGGAAGTCTAGGATCCAGTTGCAGAGGGAGGTGTTTAGTCTCAGGGTCCTTAGCTTATTGATGTGCTTTGCGGGCACTATTGTATTGAACACTGAACTGTAGGTAATGAACAGCATTCTCACATAGGTGTTCCTTTTGTCCAGGTGTGAAAGGGCAGTGTGGAGTGCAATAGAGATGGCATCATATGTGGATCGTTTGGGGCGGTATGCAAATTGGAGTGGGTCCAGGGTTTCTGGGATAATGGTGTTGATGTGAGACATGACCAGCCTTTCAAAGCACTTCATGGGCACAGATGTGAGTGCTACGGGTTGGTAGTCATTTAGGCAGGTTACCTTAGTGTTCTTGGTCACAGGCACTATGGGGGTCTGCTTAAAACATGTTGGTATTACAGACTCGGACAAGGAGAGGTTGAAAATGTCAGTGAAGACACTTGCCATTTGGTCAGAGCATGCTCGTTGTACAGATCCTGGTAATCCGTCTGGCCCTGCGGCCTTGTGAATGTTAACCTGTTTAAAGGTCTTACTCACGTCGAATACGGAGAGCGTGATCACACAGTCTTTGGAACAGTTGATGCTCTCATGCATGTTTCAGTGTTATTTGCCTTGAAACGAGCATAGAAGTAGTTTAGTTCATCTGGCAGGTTCGTGTCACTGGCCAGCTCTTGGCTGTGCTTCCCTTTGTAATCTGTAATGGTTTACAAGCCCTGCCACATCCGACAAGCGTCAGAGCCCGGTGTAGTACGATTCGATCTTAGTCCTGTATTGATGCTTTGCCTGTTTGATGGGTCTTCGGAGGGATTTCTTATAAGCTTCCGGGTTAAAGTCCCGCTCCTTGAAAGCAGCAGCTCTAGCCTTTAGCTCAGCACGGATGTTGCCTGTAATCCATGGCTTCTGCTTGGGGTATGCACGTACAGTCACTTTAGGGACAACGTCATCAATGTACTTATTTATGAAGCCAATGACTGATGTGGTGTACTCCTCAATGCCATCAAAGGAATCCCGGAACATATTCCAGTCTGTACCAGAAAAACAGTCCTGTAGCTTAGCATCTGCTTCATCTAACCACTTTTTAAAGGTGGTCTAGAGTTTTTTTTCTCCTCTGGTTGCACATTTAACATGCTGATAGAAATGTTGTAAAACGTATTTAAGTTTCCCTGCATTAAAGTCCCGGGCTACTAGGAGCGCCGCCTGTGGGTGAGCGTTTTCTTGTTTGCTTATGGCGGAATACAGCTCATTCAATGCTGTCTTAGTGCCAGCCTCAGTCTGTGGTGGTATGTGAACAGCTACAAAAAATACAGATGAAAGCTCTCTCGGTAGATAGTGTGGTCTACAACTTATCATGAGATACTCAACCTCAGGTGAGCAATAGCTCGAGACTTCTTTAGATATCGTGCACCAGCTGTTGTTTACAAAAAGACATAGTCCTCCGCCCCTTGTCTTACAAGACGCCACTGTTCTATCCTGCCAGTACAGCGTATAACCAGCAAGCTGTATGTTGATAGATAGATATTTAGATATTTAGATATTTTTCTCCAAAGATTGCACGTTTGCTAGCAGAATGGAAGGAAGTGCGTGTTTATTCGATCGCCTACAAATTCTCAGAAGGTAGCCTGCCCTCTGGCCTCTTTTTCTCCACCTCTTCTTCACGCAAATCATAGAAATCTGGGCCTGTTCCCGAGAAAGCAGTATATCATTCGTGTCGGGCTCGTCAGACTCGTTAAAGGAAAAAAAGGATTCTGCCAGTCCGTGGTGAGTAATCGCAATCCTGATGTTCAGAAGTTGTTTTTGGTCATAAGAGACGGTACAAAATACATTATGTACGAAATAAGTTCAAACAACGCAAATAAACACACAAACCACAATCGGTTGGGGACATGTAAAACGTCAGCCTTCTTCTCCGGCGCCATGTTTACTACTGGCGCTACATTGATGTCTTTACAGGAGCTGGTGGCTTTAATGGCGCTACATCGATGTCTTTACAGGAGCTGGTGGCTGTAATGGCCCTACATCGATGGCTTTACAGGAGCTGGTGGCTGTAATGGCGCTACATCAATGGCTTTACAGGAGCTGGTGGCTGTAATGGCCCTACATCGATGGCTTTACAGGAGCTGGTGGCTGTAATGGCCCTACATCGATGTCTTTACAGGAGCTGGTGGCTGTAATGGCGCTACATCGATGTCTTTACAGGAGCTGGTGGTTGTAATGGCCCTACATCGATGTCTTTACAGGAGCTGGTGGCTGTAATGGCCCTACATCGATGTCTTTACAGGAGCTGGTGGCTGTAATGGCGCTACATCGATGTCTTTACAGGAGCTGGTGGTTGTAATGGCCCTACATCGATGGCTTTACAGGAGCTGGTGGTTGTAATGGCCCTACATCGATGTCTTTACAGGAGCTGGTGGCTGTAATGGCCCTACATCGATGTCTTTACAGGAGCTGGTGGCTGTAATGGCGCTACATCGATGTCTTTACAGGAGCTGGTGGCTGTAATGGCGCTACATCGATGTCTTTACAGGAGCTGGTGGCTGTAATGGCCCTACATCGATGTCTTTACAGGACAGATTACGTGTTTTTTTCCCCGCCCTTTGGCTGCAATGACTGCACATAATCCATGGGCCATGGTACACATGCTGGTTGATAGATAGGTATGACACGTTGGGTTGACTGACAACCAGCCAGCCCTTCAGTAGTTTCTCTTAGTACTCTTGACAGTTCAGACATATCTCGCTAGTTATGCTATACAATCTTGAGTGTCAATCTGCGTCGATGCTTAATGTCACACAAAATGGGTAATTGCTATAAAATAAAACTCTATTCCTTTTATAGTGCACTACTTTGTATACCAGGGCTCATAGGGTAGTAGTGCACTACTTTGTATACAAGGGCTCATAGGGTAGTAGTGCACTACTTTGTATACCAGGGCTCATAGGGTAGTAGTGCACTACTTTGTATACAAGGGCTCATAGGGTAGTAGTGCACTACTTTGTATACAAGGGCTCATAGGGTAGTAGTGCACTACTTTGTATACAAGGGCTCATAGGGTAGTAGTGCACTACTTTGTATACCAGGGCTCATAGGGTAGTAGTGCACTACTTTGTATACAAGGGCTCATAGGGTAGTAGTGCACTACTTTGTATACCAGGGCTCATAGGGTAGTAGTGCACTACTTTGTATACAAGGGCTCATAGGGTAGTAGTGCACTACTTTGTATACAAGGGCTCATAGGGTAGTAGTGCACTACTTTGTATACAAGGGCTCATAGGGTAGTAGTGCACTTTAAAAGGGAAATGGTGACATTTGGGACTAACGCCTTGATTGTCCTCTTAGATTTCCAACCTCGAGTGCATTTCAGTTTTAGAACTCTCCCACTTTATCTGTCCGTGCGCCCACGGACTCTCTGCATTGACAAACTAGTACATCTGACATGACGATAGCATTGGTAAGCTACAAGCAATACAACTCTACACACTCCTCCAGCTGCTGATCAGAATGTATAAGCACGCACACACACACACACACACACACTTCAGGGCTGCAAACCAATATGTTGCTTGGCTTTCTGAAATGTCAACGGGATAGCATTTACAAATTCAGTCAGGTACCGAGAGATTACATTTGATCAACATACATGTATGGCCTTCCATACAAGACAGAACAGGCCTGTAGAATAATAATCCTATCTATCATATATACTGTACTGTAGAATAATGGATCCACCTCTGGTGTGATGAGACTGTACGGTGTGATGAGACTGTACGGTGTGATGAGACTGTACGGTGTGATGAGACTGTACGGTGTGATGAGACTGTACGGTGTGATGAGACTGTACAGGAGTGATGAGACTGTACGGTGTGATGAGACTGTACGGTGTGATGAGACTGTACGGTGTGATGAGACTGTACGGTGTGATGAGACTGTACGATGTGATGAGACTGTACGGTGTGATGAGACTGTACAGGAGTGATGAGACTGTACGGTGTGATGAGACTGTACGGTGTGATGAGACTGTACAGGAGTGATGAGACTGTACGGTGTGATGAGACTGTACGGTGTGATGAGACTGTACAGGAGTGATGAGACTGTACGGTGTGATGAGACTGTACGGTGTGATGAGACTATACGGTGTGATGAGACTGTACGGTGTGATGAGACTGTACGGTGTGATGAGACTGTACGGTGTGATGAGACTGTACGGTGTGATGAGACTGTACGGTGTGATGAGACTGTACGGTGTGAAGAATATACAGAAGAAGAGAGACCATCAAAGTGGAGGGTAAACACGCTTAGTCTTTATATTTATTGATTTCTAGCAGACCTTTCTGCTGCTGCCTTTGTCAGGGATGCTAGGAGTCTAGTGAGAAAGCAAATGATTAGACATAGAGGAATGAGAAAGATTCAAAAAGAGGGAACATTCTGTACTCATCCCCCTTAGCGTTTTTTCCTATTTTGTTGCATTACAACCTGTAATTTAAAATGATTTTTATTTGGATTTAATGTAATGGACGTACACAAAATAGTACAAATTTGTGAAGTGAAATGAAACAAATTACTTGTTTCAAAAAAATCTAAAAGATCAAAAACGGAAAGAGGAGCGTGCATATGTATTCACCCCCTTTAATATGAAGCCCCTAAATCAGATCTGGTACAACCAATTACCTTCAGAAGTCACATAATTTATGTGACTTCTATTTAATTTTATTTTGAATATCGCGCCCTGCACTTGAGCTGGCTGTTGTCATAAGTGTACCGACGTCGAGCTTGCAGCCATAAGAAGTTAATGAGGAGAACACCTCAACCAACCAGTTACTGTTTAATGAGGAGAACACCTCAACCAGTTACTGTTTAATGAGGAGAACACCTCAACCAGTTACTGTTTAATGAGGGGAACACCTCAACCAGTTACTGTTTAATGAGGGGAACACCTCAACCAGTTACTGTTTAATGAGGGGAACACCTCAACCAGTTACTGTTTAATGAGGGGAACACCTCAACCAGACAGTTACTGTTTAATGAGGAGAACACCTCAACCAGTTACTGTTTAATGAGGGGAACACCTCAACCAGACAGTTACTGTTTAATGAGAGGAACACCTCAACCAGACAGTTACTGTTTAATGAGGAGAACACCTCAACCAGTTACTGTTTAATGAGGAGAACACCTCAACCAGTTACTGTTTAATGAGGAGAACACCTCAACCAGTTACTGTTTAATGAGGAGAACACCTCAACCAGCCAGTTACTGTTTAATGAGGGGAACACCTCAACCTGAACATAAGACACAGGTTGGTGACAGGCCACTTATTGAGTTGGGTCAACAGGTCTGAGCAATGGACCAGATCTTATGGTTTACTGGTGTTGTGTCTCTCGTAGACTTTCTCTCTATCAAATCCATTCAAATTGCATCCAAAATAGATAATCCTGTTCTTGATTGATATATAGCCCTATATATATAAATATATATATATTATATATATATATATCCTCGTCTATCTCTTTCAGGTAATACATGCAATTGAGTATTAGCCTTATAATAGCTAATTGATGATGGGTTGTGCACAATAAACCTCTGTCTCTTGCGCAATATACACGCACCTGTGCTCCGCTGGCCTCTCCTCAGAAAACACCCTTTAGCTATTGGAATCCTATGCAGGAAAAGCTAGAGTAGAATAGCTTGCTGGACATTATTTTATGCTGAATGTTAAATACAGCAGCCAATAGAACTCACGGATAGTTTGACAGAAGAGTGAACATGTGATGGCGGTAGGCTACATTAGTTATTTATTCAGACCCATAACCATTTCATCTTGGTGAAGAAAGCCTTCTGCATCTAATTCTAGTCCTATATTATTCATGGATGTCATTAGAATGATGAAGATAAGGACAACTACATTTCATTTAACTTGAAAACGAGGAAGGAATTATTTTTTATTTTTTTAAACATTTTATTTAACCAGGAAGTGCTCATTGAGATTTGAAATCTCTTCTTCAAGAGCATCCTGGCCAAGATAGGCAGCACCAAGTAATTACACAATTACAGACAGTCAATCTAGACAGTCAATCTAGTAATCTAGTAAAAACCATAGCAATCACAGGAGTATGACGACGTCATAAAAAAGAGGAATTAAAAACATTGACAAGTTAAGGAATCAGTCTAAAAATCCTTCATCATTGATTTAAAAACACCAATCAGGACAAATTCTTCCAGTTTAAAACTCATTTGTAATGGGTTCCAAGCTGATGGCGCAGAGTACATAAAAGCCCTTTTATGTACAGTTAGCAGGATAAAGTCCTGCGAAAGAAGAGAGTAACCACCACATTTCTGAACAATAAAAATGCCCAAATAAAAATGTAGTAAACCCAAAATGGCTTTATAAATAAAAGTATACCAGTGACTGAGCCTACCAGTGACTAGAGAAGGCCAGCCAACCCTGGTATACAAAGTGCAGTGGTGCGTAAGGGTTTTGCAGTTTAAAATAAATCTCAATGCTCAATGGAAAATGGTGTCAATTGATCTCAAACACGAAACAGAAGCATTCATATATAAAATATCACCATAGTCCAGTATAGGCATAAATGTAGCTGATACTAGCCTCCTTCTGGCTTCAAAAGAAAAAACAGGCCTTCCTAAAATATTCCTAAAATGAAATTCCAACTTCAGCTTACATTTCTTTGTAAGTTGTTGAATATGCAATTTAAGAGAGGCCATCATCAATAAAAAATCCAAGATTTTTATATGAGGTTACAGCCTCAATCTCATTGCCCTGACAAGTAGTAATAGGTGAAAGGTTCAGAGGTCTATTTCTTGCTTTAGAAACCCCCATTAGTTCAGTTTTGTCAGCATTGAGGATAATCTTCAATTGACACAAGGTATGTTGAACAGTATAAAAAGCAGTTTGCAAGTTCTGGAAAGCTTTTGTGAGAGACGAGGCACAAGAATAAATCAAATCAAACTATGTTTGTCACATGTGCCGAATACAACAAGTGTAGACCTTACCGTGAAATGCATAACAGTATTATCAGCATAAAAGGGAAGTTGCGCATTTTTGACTAAATTATTTATTCTAAATCGTGAATAAGAGGGGACCAAATACAGAGCCCTGGGGCACAGCATTACAAACAGACAATTTAACAGACATGAGCCCATCACATTGAGTGCACTGAGTTCTATCAGACAGAGAGTTAGCAAATCAAATCAAAGTGTATTTGTCACGTGCGCTGAATATCACAGGTATACAGTGAAATGCTTACTTACAGGCTCTAATCAATAGTGCAAATAAAAAAACATGCAACTGCATGCTCTGAAAGATCTATGCTCAATAATCTCTGCCTCAGTATAGCGTAATCAACTGTATCAAAAGCCTTAGAGAGATCAATAAAAAGTGAGACAGTGCTGTTTTTTTTTGTCAACGTCTTCAGTGATATCATTTAAGACCTTCATGGCTGCTGTAATTGTGATATGCTTCTTGCTGAATCCCGATTGGTACATTAATAAAATAGAGTTAGTATATAAAAACTATTTTAGCTGTTCACTCACAAAGGTTTCAAGTATTTTCACCAGGGGTTATAGCTTTGAGATTGGCCTATAATGATTTGAAAGAGTTGGATCTCCCCCTTTTAAAAGTGGTAGGACAAATGCTGATTTCCAGATCCTTGGAAATGTCATTACATCCCAGGGTTAAATTGAACAGATATGTAAGTGGTTCAGCTATGAAATTAGTTGGCAGTTTTAAGAAGCAGTGATCAGGAAATTGCAAGACCTGCAGCCCTTTTCTGATCTAAGGATTTCAGTGCATTATGTAACTGCTACACTGAGAATGGTAAAAAGCAAAAAATTGGACCGCATCGCACCGGTTCATCCACACAGGGTTGTACAGAGACAGAGGACACTGAATCAAACAGCCTAGCAGATGATATAAAGTGCTCATTGAAACAATTCAGCATTTCAGTTTTGTCATATACAGCAAGAGTCCTTCAATACACATGGTGGTATTTCAATAACATTACTGTTACCAGACATAGACTTAATAGCATTCCAAAACATTCTAGGATCATTCAGGTTATCAGTGGTAACAGACATAAAATATTCAGACTTGGCCTTCCTTAGAAGAACAGTTATTTTATAACTGCCTAAAGAAGCCAATCAGCATCAGAACATGATTGCCTTGCTTTAGCTAGATTACGGTCGTGAATAATACAAGACAGCTCAGAAGAAATACATGGATTATCCCGCCCTTTAACTCTGTGTTGTAGGTATGTGGTAGTGGAATAGGGGCTTGAGGAGACACACTTTTTTTTTTTTTTTTACTTTTATTTAACTAGGCAAGTCAGTTAAGAACAAATTCTTATTTTCAATGACAGCCTATGAACAGTGGGTTAACTGCCTTGTTCAGGGGCAGAATGATAGATTTTTACCTTGTCAGCTCGAGGATTCAATTTTGCAACCTTTCTAGTTCGCTTTAACTACTAGGCTACCTGCCGCCCCATAGTGTGTTGTGAAAACTGTTATGAATGAATAATAATGTTCTAACATTTTTATAACTGCCTTAATTTTGCCGGACCTTGGGAAGAGTAGCTGCTGCCTACTATTTGGGGGGGGGGGAACATAACGAAAGAATTTCCAGTCAGTTTCCACATCAGAAATAAGCTCAATCTTGCTCCAGTCAAACTAAAACAAATCATGAAAGAAATTAAAACTCTTAAAATTTCTCTTACGAATAAAGCGTTGGTTTGTCTTAGGAACCTTAGTATTTCTACCATTAACATCAGCACAACGGTCACTTAAATCAGTACAGAAAACAACAAACGCTGAATATTTATGTGGAACATTTGTCAATATCAAATCAAGAAGGGTATATTTCTCTGGATGTTTGAGATTTGGGCAGGTGGGTGGGTTAATCAACTGGGTAAGATTCATAGAATTACAAAACATTAGACACCTGCTTTAACCAACACCAGTTGAGATCACCAATCAAGATCATTTCACTGTAAAGACATAAGACATTAGAGATAAGGTGCATCAGAGAAGAAGAACATGTACAGAGGGGTATATAACAGCCAATCACAGTTATAGAGAGCAGAGGGGCGTGTCTATAGCAGCCAATCACAGTTATAGAGAGCAGAGGGGCGTGTCTATAACAGCCAATCACAGTTATAGAGAGCAGAGGGGCATGTCTATAACAGCCAATCACAGTTATAGAGAGCAGAGGGGTGTGTCTATAACAGCCAATCACAGTTATAGAGAGCAGAGGGGTGTGTCTATAACAGCCAATCACAGTTATAGAGAGCAGAGGGGTGTGTCTATAACAGCCAATCACAGTTATAGAGAGCAGAAGGGTGTGTCTATAACAGCCAATCACAGTTATAGAGAGACCCCTTGAAACCTCAAGATTCAAAGCAAGCAATTCCAACCGTTTAAAAATAGTTTCAGACTTTGCAAGGAATTTAGTCTTTACATTTACAGCCACAGCCCCACCTTTCTAAACTCGATCAGTGCAATAGTCACAATGTGCAATACACATCGAGCACAATACACATCGATCGCAATACACAACAAATATCCTTATCAAGAACAGACTTGCTGAGCCATGTTTCAGAAAACACAATTACATCAGCATCAGTCGATTTAGCCCGAATCCAAACCCCATCGTTTTTTGACAACAGTCTGCGTACATTTAAATGAACAATACCAAAAACCAGACGTAGATTTAAAATCAGAGGGGGTTTGGAGACACTGCATATCAGGGCCGGGGTTAGGTTACACGTTACCTGATCTAAAACAAAATAAGAATAACTAGGCACCTCTTAACCTTACATGGCTTCTCATTTTTAAGAGAGCTACCTCAAGCGAATTCTATAAGTGAGTTTCCACACAATACAAAACAGTCATTTAAAACCATTAGACTTTGTTAGTGACACAAGTGTGTACTGTTCACACCATGACACAAATGCATCGGCACTTGGACGAGTGGACCGAGTGGAAAATAGCTAGTTCCCGCAGACACAATGTCTAATGGAGGGCAGAGCACATTGTCAGATGTACTCACCCAGCGGCAATGTTCGTTTTCTCCAGAGTTCAGTAAAGTCAGTGCACAAAGCAATACCACGAAAATTGTCATTTTCTCTGAGAAATGTAAGAAGTAGAGGCCAAGGAAAAGTAATGGGAGAGATGCACTGTGTGTATGTATGAATCTGTATGTGAGTGTACGTGCATGAGTAGATTGGGGGTGTGGGTCGATTGAGAGAACTGGTTGGGGATTGTTGAGCTGCCGCTGACAGCCAGGTGAAGAGGAGCAGCTTGGACTAGACTACGCGGAGGGAAAGCAGAGGATAGAACCCAGGTCAGGCAGAGAGAGGTTTTAAAATGTTTTAATTTAACCTTTATTTAACTAGCGGAGTCAGTTAAGAACAAATTCTTATTTACAATGACGGCCTACTATAAGGCAAAAGGCTTCCTGCGGGGACGGGGGCTAGGATTACATTTTTATTTTTATTTTTTATAAATATAAGACAAAACACACATCACGACAAGAGACAACACAACATTACATAAAGAGCGACCTAAGAGGGTTACTTTGGTAAACTTCGAGTAGGGAAATAGCAAAATATATATATATTTTTACCTGAGTTGAGGGAGACCTGCGATCTTTACACCAGTAAAATTAAATAGATTGCACTAAATCAAATCAAATTTTATTAGTCACATGCGCCAAATACAACCTTACAGTGAAATGCTTACTTACAAGCCCCTAACCAACAAAGCAGTTAAAAAATACAGATAAGAATAAGCGATAAAAGTAACAAGTAATTAAAGAGCAGCAGTGAAATAACAATAGCGAGACTATATACAGGGGGGTACCGGTACAGAGTCAATGTGCAGGGACACGGGTTATTTGAGGTAGTATGTACATGCAGGTAGAGTTATTAAAGTGACTATGCATAGATGTCAAAAGAGAGTAGCAGTGGTGTAAAGAGGGGTGGAGGCACTGCAAATAGTCTGAGTAGCTATTTGACTTGATGTTCAGGAGTCTTATGGCTTGGGGGTAGAAGCTGTTTAGAAGCCTCTTGGACCTAGACCTGGTGCTCCGGTACCGCTTGCCGTGTGGTAGCAGACAGAACAGTCTATGACTAGGGTGGCTGGAGTCTTTGACAATTGTTAGGACCTTCCTCTGACACCGCCTAGTATAGAGGTCCTGGATGGCAGGAAGCTTGACCCCAGTGATGTACTGGGCCGTTCGCACTACCCTCTGTAGTGCCTTGCGGTTGGAGGCCGAGCAGTTGCCATACCAGGCAGTAATGCAACCAGTCAGGATGCTCTCCATGGTGCAGCTGTAGAACCTTTTGAGGATCTGAGGACCGATAGTAAATCTTTTCAGTCTCCTGAGGGGGCATAGGTTTTGTCGTGCCCTCTTCACGACTGTCTTGGTGTGTTTGGACCATGTTAGTTTGTTGGTGATGTGGACACCAAGGAACTTGAAGCTCTCAACCTTCTCCACTGCAGCCCTAACAAGGAAAGTATAGATTTTCTCCACCGTAAATGAATTGGTTAAAGACTACTGGTCACAGACAAACAACTGACAAACAACCTGCTGCAATCTTGAGAGAGAAAGAGGAGGTTGAGAGAGAAATAGGAGGTAGGCTAATAACATTAAGGGAAATATTATGAAAGGTACAATATATATACAAAAGTATGTGGACACCCTTTCAAATTAGTGGATTGGGCTATTTCAACCACACCCGTTGCTGATAGGTGTATAAAATTCGAGCACACAGCCATGCAATCTCTATAGACAAAGTAGAATGGGAGTAGAATGGCCCGTACTGACGAGCTCAGTGACTTTCAACGTGGCACCGTGATAGGATGCCACCTTTCCAACAAGTCAGTTTGTTAAATGTCTGCGCTGCTACAGTTGCTGCGGTCAACTGTAAGTGGAAACTTCTAGGAGCAACAAAGGCTCAGCTGCGCAGTCGTAGGCCGCACAAGCTCACAGAATGGGACCGCCGAGTGCTGAAGCATGTAAAAATTGTCTGTCCTCGGTTGTTGCAACATTCACTACAGAGTTCCAAACTGCCTCTGGAAGCAACGTCAGCACAATGACTGTTTGTCGGGAGCTTCATGAACTGGGTTTCCATGGCCGAGCAGCCGAACACAAGCCTAAGATCACCATGCGCAATGACAAGCGTCGGCTGGAGTGGTGTAAAGCTTGCTGACTCTGGGGCAGTGGAAATGCATTCTCTGGAGTGATGAATCACGGTTCACCATCTGGCAGTTCGACGGATGAATCTGGGTTTAGCGGATCCCAGGAGAACGCTACCTGACCCAATGCATAGTGCCAACTGTAAAGTTTGGTGGAAGAGGAATATTGGTCTGGGACTGTTTTTCATCGTTCGGGCTAGGCCCCTTAGTTCCAGTGAAATCTTAACGCTCCAACATATGTCATTCTAGACGATACTGGGATTCCAACTTTGTGGCAACAATTTGGGGAAGGCCCTTTCCTGTTTCAGCATGACAATGCCCCCATGCACAAAGCACGGTCCATACAGAAATGGTTTGTCGAGATCAGTGTGGAATAACTTGACTGGCCTGCCCAGAGCCCTGACCTCAAATGCAGTCTGCGTGTTGTGTTACAAAAACTGCTAATTTTAGAGTGGCCTTTTATTGTCCACAGCACAAGGTGCACCTGTGTAATGATAATGCTGTTTAGTCAGCTTCTTGATATGCCACACCTGTCAAGTGGATTGATTATCATTGGAAAGGGAGAAATTCTCACTAACAGGGATGTAAACAAATGTGTGCATAACATTTGAGAGAAATAAGCTTTTTTGTGCGTATGGAACATTTCTGGGATCTTTTATTTCAGCTCATGAAACATGGGACCAACATTTTACATGTTGAGTTTTATATTTTTGTTATGTGTATTTGAAAAAGAATGGTATCAATTATGAACCCTTAATTTATTTGGTAACTAGCTAAGAACACATTATATTTCAATAACAACAAGGACCTGGGGAAGAGGTACATGGGAGGAGAGAGGGGATGAATCAGCTAATGGGAAGCCGGGGATGATAAGAACTGAATCCGTCCTATTTCCTCTATAAATAGGGAATAGGCTGCCATTTGGGATGGTGGGGGATTGTATAAAAATGTAAGTTAGTTCAAAAAAGGAGGAAGGAGGAGGAGATGGGAGGGGGACCGGAACATGGGAACAACAGGGAGGTGTCAAGACCTTGAAGATAATATCTGCCAAGTCTACAACGACTTCATTATACCACTCTCTCCTTCAAACACAAGCACAATGTGGCTACTTTCTGTGGCCTGTTGCCTCTCTCTCTCTCTCTCTCTCTCTCTTTCAATTCAATGACCATTTAAGGGGCTTTATTGGCATGGGAATCTCTTTTGCTCTATTTTTTCAATCTCTCATTTTAGCACAAGGGACCCCCAGCCGTCACAGACAGTATCCTGTCCAGTAAGTTACTGATGGACAGACTGCTTAACCCTCTCTCTCTCTCTTAAGACTGTCCTAAGTCAAGGACATCTCAGTGTGACTGACTGTTTCACTGTTTCACTGACTGACTGTTTCACTGACTGACCGACTGTTTCACTGACTGACTGACTGTTTCACTGACTGACTATTTTACTGACTGTCTGACTGTTTCACTGACTGACTGTTTTACTGACTGTCTGACTGTTTCACTGACTGACTGTTTTACTGACTGACTGCTTACTGACTGACTGACTGTTTCACTGACCTATTGTTTCAATGACCGAATGACTGTTTCACTGACTGACTGTTTCAGTGACTGACCGACTGTTTCAGTGACTGACTGACTGTTTCACTGACCGAATGACTGTTTCACTGACCGAATGACTGTTTCACTGATTGACTGTTTCACTGACTGACTGTTTTACTGACTGTCTGACTGTTTCACTGACTAACTGACTGTTTCACCGACTGAATGTCTGACTGTTTCACTGACTGACTGTTTTACTGACTGACTGACTGTTTCACTGACCTATTGTTTCAATGACCGAATGACTGTTTCACTGACTGACTGTTTCACTGACTGACTGACTGACTGACTGTTTCAGTGACTGACTGACTGTTTCACTGACCGAATGACTGTTTCACTGACCGAATGACTGTTTCACTGACTGACTACACGATATTGTCCTTTATGAAAGCCAAGGTGAAACAGGATATGCTGAAAAGATCTTGAGAGAGATTGGGTGATGACAGTGCTCTTACGTTGTGAGCTCTGTCAATGACTTTCCCTGTACACATTTACCAACCTCTGCAGTAGCCTATTCTCATGTTAAAGTGCCATGAAGGAAAGATATGACAAGTGAAAATGTAATCATTTTACATGTAAAATCATTTCTATGCCGCTTCCCTTGTCACTTTCTCGACATGATTATCACTGAATCTCCATTTAGGTGTGAAAGAAACATACAGTGTTATCTAAACACATAGCAGTACCTTTCTTTGGGGCTCTCAGTCTAGCTACACAGAGACAGTATCTAAGGAGGACAGAAAGCCAATTCACATTATAGTCAGTATAGACATTCTGCTCACATACAATTCATATTGAAACGCTTAGACACACAGCTCAATCATAATAATTAGTCTGTGATGTGTGTGTGTGTGTGTGTGTGTGTGTGTGTGTGTGTGTGTGTGTGTGTGTGTGTGTGTGTGTGTGTGTGTGTGTGTGTGTGTGTGTGTGTGTGTGTGTGTGTGTCAGTCCAGGCGAGGCAATAAAACAAATAAAAAATAAGGATCTGATAACTCGTCACCACCACGACCTAATATTGATCATTTAACATACGGTATAGTAAATGTAGCTTACAGAAGAGGTTTACTGGTTTACTGCACCAATGCCGAATATATTAACCATTTTATTATGTTCATCTTTTTTTCACAGCGAATCAAGCTTTATTGACAGCACAGATGCAGAACAGGAAAGGGATATTTCTATCACTGACAGAGAGATTCTATATAGTACTTCTCATCCTGTGTGTACTTTTCACGTTGTAACGCCTCCTACTACAGATGTAGAATCTTAATTTGATCACCATGTTGCAGAACTTTTCTGCAATGCAGGAAATGTAAAACTTGTAGTGTGTGTGTGAGGTTTATAAAGGATCGTAATTGCCACTTTTTATTCCTTATGAAAAATGTATAATTATAATCCACACAATAATTCACATTTCCTGTTGCTGCAGGATTATTTTCCTGCTGTAGCAAACTGTCTGAAATTAATATCTGACATCTGTAGGCTAGACCTACCTCTTAGAACCAAACTGGGTTTGAAAAAGGGAGAATGTGGCAAACATATCATGAAAAAAAACTGTTACTTGCTGTTTACAGTTTAAAAAAAAATAGAAGACAGGGAGTACGTCACAAACTGAACCCTAATCCCTTCATAATGTGCTACTTTTGACCAGAGCTAAATGGGCCCTCTATAGGCCCTGGTCAAAAGTTGTGCACTATAAAGGGATTAGGGTGTCATTTGGGATGTTACCAAGTGCAACGCACCTGTGAAGTCTCCGTCTTATTATAAATTAAATCAAACTTTATTAGTCGCGTGCGCCGAATACAACAGGTGTAGACCTTACAGTGAAATGCTGAATACAACAGGTGTAGACCTTACAGTGAAATGCTGAATACAACAGGTGTAGACCTTACAGTGAAATGCCGAATACAACAGGTGTAGACCTTACAGTGAAATGCTGAATACAACAGGTGTAGGTGAAATGCTGAATACAACAGGTGTAGACCTTACAGTGAAATGCTGAATACAACAGGTGTAGACCTTACAGTGAAATGCTGAATACAACAGGTGTAGACCTTACAGTGAAATGCTTACTTACAAGCCCTTAACTTCTTATGGCTGCGGGGCAGTATTGAGTAGCTTGGATGAAAAGGTGCCCAGAGGTGCCCAGAGTAAACTGCTTGCTCCTCAGTCCCAGTTGCTAATATATGCATATACTTAGTCTATGGGATAGAAAACACTCTGACATTTCTAAAACTGTTTGAATGATGTCTGTGTGTATAACAGAACTCATATGGCAGGCGAAAACCTGAGAAAAAATCCAACCAGGAAGTGGGAAATCTGAGGTTTGTAGTTTTTCAACTCATTGCCCATCGCATACACAGTGGGATATGGGTCATTTTGCACTTCCTAAGGCTTCCACTAGATGTCAACAGTCTTTAGAACCTTGTCTGATGCTTCTACTGTGAGGTGGGGGCGAATGAGAGGGGATTGAGTAAGGTCTACCATGACCTGAACATGCACTGACCAAGCGCGTTCATGTGAGAGTGAGCTCTGTTCCATTGCACTTCTGAAGACAAAGGAATTCTCCGGTTGGAACATTATTGAAGATTTATGTTAAAAACATCCTAAAGATTGATTCAATACATCGTTTGACATGTTTCTAATGACTGTAACGGAACTTTTTGACATTTGGTCTGCTTTTAGTAAACGCGCTTCGTGACTTTGGATTTGTTTACCAAATGTGCTAACAAAAGTAGCTATTTGGACATAAATTATGGACATTACCGAACAAATCAAACATTTATTGTGGAACTGGGATTCCTGGGAGTGCATTCTGATGAAGATCATCGAAGGTAAGTGAATATTTATAATGTTATTCTGACTTCTGTTGACTGCACAATATGGCGGATATATTTTTGTCTTGATTGTGCTCTGAGCGCCGACCTCAGATTATTGCATGGTTTGCTTTTTCCGTAAAGATTTTTTGAAATCTGACACAGCGGTTGCATTAAGGAGAAGTGGATCTAAAATGTAATGTATAACACTTGATCTTTGATCAACGTTTATTATGAGTATTTCTGTAAATTGACGTGGCTCTCTGCAAAATCACCATATGTTTTTGGAACTACTGAACATAATGCGCCAATGTATACTGAGATTTTTTTATATAAATATGAACTTTACCGAACAAAACATACATGTATTGTGTAACATGAAGTCCTATGAGTGTCAACTGGTGGAAGATCATCAAAGGTTAGTGATTCATTTTATCTCTAATTCTGCTTTTTGTGACTCCTGTCTTTGGCTGGAAAAATGGCTGTGTTTTTCTGTGATTTGGCGGTGACCTAACATAATTGTTTGTGGTGCTTTCGCGGTAAAGCCTTTTTGAAATCGGACACTGTGGTGGGATTAACAAGAAGTGTATCTTAAAAATGGTGTGAAATACTTGTATGTTTGAGGAATTTTAAATATGAGATTTCTGTTGTTTCAATGTGAGGGGGCACCGGTTAGTCAATGTAATTGAGGCAATATGTACATGTAAGTGGAGTTATTGAAGTGACTATGCATAGATAATATCAGAGAGTAGCAGCAGCGTAGAAGAGCAATGCAAATAGTCTGGGTATCCATTTGATTAGGTGTACAGGAGTCTTATGGCGTGGGGGTAGAAGCTGTTCAGGAGTCTTATGGACCTAGACTTGGCACTCCGGTACCGCTTGCCGTGCGGTAGCAGAGAGAACAGTCTATGACTAGGTTGGCTGGAGTCTTTGACAATTTTTAGGGCATTCTTCTGACACCGCCTGCTATAGAGGTCCTGGATGGCAGGAAGCTTGGCCCCAGTGATGTACTGGGCCATAAGCACTACCCTCTGTAGTGCATTGCGGTTGGAGGCCGAGCAGTTGCCATACCAGGCAGTGATGCAACCAGTCAGGATATTCTCGATGGTGCAGCTGTAGAAACTTTTGAGGACCCATGGTAAATATTTTCAGTCTCCTGAGGGCAATAGGTTTTGTTGTGCCCTCTTCACGACTGTCTTGGTGTGCTTAGACCATGTTAGTTTGTTGGTGATGTGGACACCAAGGAACTTGAAGCTTGTGTGAATTATGTGTGTGTGTGTGTGTGTGTATGAGGTGTGTGTGTATGATGTGTCTGGGAAGTGTGTTTGAGAATTGTGTGAGGTGTGTGTGAGAGGTGTGGGTGTTTGGTGTGTGTGTGAGGTGTCTGGGAGGTGTGTTTGTGTGAGGTGTCTGGGAGGTGTGTGTGTGTGTGTAAGAGAGGTGTCTGGGAGGTGTGTGTGTGTGTGAGGTGTCTGGGAGATGTGTGTGTGTGTGTGTGAGGTGTCTGGGAGGTGTGTGTGTGAGTGTGAGGTGTCTGGCAGGTGTGTGTGTGTGTGTGTGAGGTCTCTGGGAGGGGTGTGTGTGTGGTGTGAGGTGTCTGGGAGGTGTGTGTGTGTGTGTGAGGTGTCTGAGCGGTGTGTGTGTGTGTGTGTGAGGTGTCTGGGAGGTGTGTGTGTGTTTAAGGTGTGAATTAATAATACACACATAGCATCGTTACACTCCAGAGGACGTCTTCTGTTCTCAGTCTATTCTGGATGAACAATAAATGGCACCCTATTCCCTATATAGAGCACTACTTTAGACCAGAGCCCTTAGACAAAATGTAGTGCACTATATAGGGAATAGGCTTCCATTTGGGATGCAATACATATTATCTGTCAGTGTGATGTACAATAGAATATTGGTTTGTAACAGAGTTTATAGGATCCCTGGCTATTTCTACAGTATATTCATCTTTCTCAGATTCCACCTTTCTCCCTGTTTCCCTCTCAAAACGCATTGGAGAAGTTCAGAAGGGAGGGACCTTGGACTTCCTCAACCAATATGGAGGCGAGGAGATGGGATGCAAGGAATCACGGAAAGACACATTGAATATAGAGTCCATGTACTGTGGAATGTAATAACGTCGTCCTTGTTAGTTTAACAATAGAAGGGTATAGAATAGTGTTGATAGGGGACCACACTAAGGGTATAGAATAGTGTTGATAGGGGACCACACTAAGGGTATAGAATAGTGTTGATAGGGGACCACTCCAAGGGTATAGAATAGTGTTGATAGGGGACCACTCCAAGGGTATAGAATAGTGTTGATAGGGGACCACTCCAAGGGTATAGAATAGTGTTGATAGGGGACCACTCCAAGGGTATAGAATAGTGTTGATAGGGGACCACTCCAAGGGTATAGAATAGTGTTGATAGGGGACCACTCCAAGGGTATAGAATAGTGTTGATAGGGGACCACTCCAAGGATATAGAATAGTGTTGATAGGGGACCACTCCAAGGGTATAGAATAGTGTTGATAGGGGACCACTCCAAGGGAATAGAATAGTGTTGATAGGGGACCACTCCAAGGGTATAGAATAGTGTTGATAGGGGACCACTCCAAGGGTATAGAATAGTGTTGATAGGGGACCACTACAAGGGTATAGAATAGTGTTGATAGGGGACCACACTAAGGGTATAGAATAGTGTTGATAGGGGACCACACCAAGGGTATAGAATAGTGTTGATAGGGGACCACACTAAGGGTATAGAATAGTGTTGATAGGGGACCACTCCAAGGGTATAGAATAGTGTTGATAGGGGACCACTCCAAGGGTATAGAATAGTGTTGATAGGGGACCACACTAAGGATATAGAATAGTGTTGATAGGGGACCACTCCAAGGGTATAGAATAGTGTTGATAGGGGACCACTCCAAGGGTATAGAATAGTGTTGATAGGGGACCACTCCAAGGATATAGAATAGTGTTGATAGGGGACCACTCCAAGGGTATAGAATAGTGTTGATAGGGGACCACTCCAAGGGTATAGAATAGTGTTGATAGGGGACCACTCCAAGGGTATAGAATAGTGTTGATAGGGGACCACTACAAGGGTATAGAATAGTGTTGATAGGGGACTACACTAAGGGTATAGAATAGTGTTGATAGGGGACCACACCAAGGGTATAGAATAGTGTTGATAGGGGACCACACTAAGGGTATAGAATAGTGTTGATAGGGGACCACTCCAAGGGTATAGAATAGTGTTGATAGGGGACCACACTACGGGTATAGAATAGTGTTGATAGGGGACCACACTAAGGGTATAGAATAGTGTTGATAGGGGACCACTCCAAGGGTATATAATAGTGTTGATAGGGGACCACTACAAGGGTATAGAATAGTGTTGATAGGGGACCACTACAAGGGTATAGAATAGTGTTGATAGGGGACCACACTAAGGGTATAGAATAGTGTTGATAGGGGACCACACCAAGGGTATACAATAGTGTTGATAGGGGACCACTACAAGGGTATATAATAGTGTTGATAGGGGACCACTACAAGGGTATAGAATAGTGTTGATAGGGGACCACTACAAGGGTATAGAATAGTGTTGATAGGGGACCACTACAAGGGTATAGAATAGTGTTGATAGGAGACCACTCCAAGGGTATAGAATAGTGTTGATAGGGGACCACTCCAAGGGTATAGAATAGTGTTGATAGGGTACCACTCCAAGGGTATAGAATAGTGTTGATAGGGGACCACTCCAAGGGTATAGAATAGTGTTGATAGGGTACCACTCCAAGGGTATAGAATAGTGTTGATAGGGGACCACTCCAAGGGTATAGAATAGTTTTGATAGGGTACCACTCCAAGGGTATAGAATAGTGTTGATAGGGGACCACTCCAAGGGTATAGAATAGTGTTGATAGGGTACTACTCAAGAGCAGAACAAAAAACATTGTTAAAAAATAAACATTATTCTATGCTGCTAGACAATGCTGTCAAACAGTCAAAATCAATGTCAAGGTTTACTGTCAGCCTGAGACGGCATAGCACTCAGCTTTTATCTTTATACATATTCCTCGTCTTTTCGGTTGAAAGACACCGTCACCTTGCCCACACAACCCTCTCTGCAATGTCACAGCCAGAGGAAATAAATCCTTTTCTAATTCCTAATATGTTATCTATAAAAAAGGTAGCTCAGAGGGATGTCTGGAAATACTGCTGCGTCTACAGTGTCTTGGGTTCAATATGGGTATTGGTTATTAAAGGCGGGACTGATAGTTCCCCGAGTATCAAACGCATGCAGTTAAGATTCATGTGTGTCGTGAGCCTTGTACCGAACGGCTGTTCAAAGAAGAGTGTCTGTCAAGGATGAAACATGAAGAACGGTAGAAGAACAAACAACCAACAGGAGATGAAAGAAGTCACAGTAATAAGTTGGCTGGAAACACTATTTTTTTTTTTTAATACAACATTTCAACATACAGTGTCTAGTGTCATAAACAATACAATGCTATTAAAACACAGAATAATACAAAATTATTTTTTAATATTTTTTTTTACCATGCATTCTTTACTCAAGTATTCATACGTACGTACGACCCTCGTTTCTAGGTTCCCTGTGGTCAAGGACAATAGTCAGGGTTTCTGACTCTTTGCATTTCATCTCTGTGTATTTATTTATTACTTATCGCTCCATTTTCTCTCCTTCCCTCTTGTTTTTAGCATGTTAATTGAATGTGTCTGATATTTGTCAACTTGTTTAAGTCGAGCACATAACTTTTCACGGCGCTGTAGTTTGGCAAATCATTTTGTTTGCGAACCAGAGACATCACTATTGGTATAAGGAAGGTGGTGTGAAAACAAGTATTTCATTGACAAAATGACATAAAAATGAAGGACAAACACAGTAGAGAATGTCCCCCTGAAACCATTATGATAAACATATTATTATTGTCATTATTATAATCATCATCAATACTATTACTATTATCATTCCAGTTGTAAGGACTCATTTACTCATGAATGTAAAAACTAAATCAAGACTACATATTCTCTTTAGCAAACAACAAAATATAGTACAATCTGCCCCTCAGAGCATAGGAAGCTTTCAGTCAGTGCTGCTTGCTGCGTATGAATAAGAAATGCATTTAAGGCTGATTTGATTTGACACGCCAATCCTTCAATTTCAAATTGGCAGAAATGGAAGCTGACGAAAGTAGAATCCAAAATGGAAGCCGATGAAAGAACAACAAAACAATGGTATAATACAGATGCCATTTATGATATGATCATTCCCTTCTATGGTCCAAGAACCGTACCTAAACCGAAAGGCAGCTATCTGTAATCGTATCGAACCTACTTGGTTGGAGTGTACTCCTCCCTCGGCTTAAACAAAACGTATCCCTCAGGACAACTATCGGGTTCTAAATTAAAATAACAATGGCTTTGTGTTGAATCCATATCCTTTGCGATGCTGTTGCTAACATCTGAAATGTAACTGAAATACTGAAATGTAACCGACAGCTTAAAGATATTCTGTCAACAAGGCATTTGAACAAGTTGTAGTGAATGACTGCTATTTCACATTTTTACATCTTTGGTTTTTTTTCTCCGTTAAGCTTTCACATAAAATCAGGACATCATATCCTCTTAATTGTGGAATCAAAGGGAGATTTACGCTTAATTGTGTTACGGATATGTCATTTAAGATTTGACTCAGTATAACTAAACCTGATTCTTTGCTAGTCTAGTGACCATAATGCTGAAGGACTATGCCACAATTTTTTATATATATATATATATATATATATATATATATATATATATATATATATATATAAACAAACAATGGCCTGAAAGAAAATGTCCTTGTGGTGTCTACATATCTATGAATCTCAATCAAAAATATGCATCAGTCTCTGTAACTGTCATCAGAAACTATGCCTTTCTGTCTTTTAGTAACTAGCAACTCTAATTGGGAAATACAGTGGGCTGTTTACACCAGTTTCCCTCTAAAATCAAACACGGCAGAAGTGACTAGATGATGTGTGGAGACGCAGAGGAGGTGTCAGCAAGTTATTTACACATTAACCAATAAGATACTGTATCTGTATTTCATGGTGCTGAATGTGATGGAAAGGAGATTTACAACACGGTTCCAGATCAAATGTTTATCTAGTCAGATTAATAATACCAGTTTAGTCGACTATTATCCAGCTATAGTGACCGGAGTCAGAGTCTCAAAGGGCAGACAGTCAGACCTGATAGATGGACCCCATAGAGGTGGTTAGAGAACTCATCATGGATATAACCCATTTTTGCATGAAAATTGTGCTATCATAGACGCCATAATTGGACAGATACAAAGATGAGTCCTCTAACTAACTCTATGATGGATACACATTTTACTGAAACCTCTGTTGACAATGACATGTAGACTCATCAAGGGGTAAGTGAAAGCATTTAGAAAACCGATTATAACCGAAGCTCATCACTAAAAATAAAGCTATATATTATAAGGTATGGCAGCAGCAGTGTGCCAGTGTAACACATCATGATCCCTTCTGATAATTGTATAGAGGATTAGAATTTCAAACGTGTGAAGAAGGACGAATTGTCTGGACATACTGTAGATAGACGGAGACTGGCTTTCATGATAAATGCACAGTACAAAAAGCAACACTTGTATCTTGCAAAAAAACAAACTACATGTGGGTACATCATCATCATTATGTGGGGATCATCATCATCATTTTGGGGGGGGGACATCATTATCATTATGCGTGTACATCATCATCATTATGCGGGTACATCATCATTATTATGCGGGTACATCATCATCATCATTATATGTGTACATCATCATCATTATGTGTGTACATCATCATCATCATTATGTGGGTTCATCATCATCATCATTATGCGTGCACATGATCAATCATTATGTGGGTTCATCATCATCATCATTATGCGTGCACATCATTATGTGGGTTCATCATCATCATCATTATGCGTGTACATCATTATGTGCGTACATCATCATCATTATGTGGGTTTTCTCATCACCACTCATTTTGGTAGTACACTCATCTAACCTGCATTGACCACTCACCTCCACAGCACCTTACATTATTGCAAAGGGTCACTCTCAAAGTCAAAACTCAATGGGGAAAAACATGATAATACATTTGATAATATGTCAACTACAAAAAAATCACTTGAAATAGGTGACCCATGAGAAAAGGTACATATTGAAGAATCAATTATCTACGCTAAGATTGAACCAATTGCAATACACTATTTATTTATTTCTCTATTTTTTTTTTTAACAATTTGAGGCTGTATCAAAAACTTTGTAAAAAAATTAGATAGAGATTTTATCCACCATTTTGTTCAGTGTTTTCTGGTGATCTTGTTCTTCAGATCTCTCCTCTCCTCTCCTCTCCTCTCTCCTCTCCTCTCCTCTCCTCTCCTCTCCTCTCCTCTCCTCTCCTCTCCTCTCCTCTCCTCGTCTTACAATGACCTTTGAGTTGTGAATAAAGATTGCATCCCTTTCAGGACGTTCTAAATCACTCTCAACAGCAATGAACTGTTTCCCGCATAAACTGTGAGAACAAGAGCATCATCATCACTACATAAAAAAATAATTACTCCTTGTCTAAAATAAACTGCAGGAGGCTTTTTCCATATCTGATTTACACAAACATTTTTGAAGTATAAATACACTTAATATTATTTCAACAGGCCGATCGATAGCTATATACAGAAGACACATCGCGTCACCATAAAGGCAACATGGCATTCAAATTGTCAATGTTATGATCATATTCGGATAAGGGAGCCATTTTAAATAATAATAACAAAGAGGGACATTGTATTGTATTTCCCTCTTGCATGATTTTGGGTGGCTTCGGGAAACCCAGGCAAGGTAAAAATCCTTGAGCTTCAAGTCAAAACTATACATCTGATAATAACTGGGCCAGGCTGATGTAGAATCACAGTTGTCATGGTTGCCCTACGTGCTAACATTAGCTAACGGTAATGTTTGCTTGTTTAGTCCTGACTGGGCTCGGTCTACCTATTTTTTTTTTACCGTTCCTTTCTGATCGAGGGAGAGATCATGTCTGTCTGTCTGTCTGTCTGTCTGTCTGTCTGTCTGTCTGTCTGTCTGTCTGTCTGTCTGTCTGTCAATCAGAACCATCCAGATATACAGTGGATTTAAAAACAAAACTAATAAAACAAACAGAACGTTTATTAAACACATTTTAATGATTTTTTAGGCTAACTTTGTTATGATCATCTTGACTAGACATTGTGTGAATAAGGATACAAATATACAATTAGTGTTAAAAGGCAAACCTTATTGACTCGAAACACTGACCCACCGCCCGACAAGCCACTGTGTTGTCTGTCTGTCTGGCTACAGGGCTGGTGCAGATCCACATGATTATGTTGTTTCTGTTTTTATTCATAGAACTCTCTCTCTCTATTAAAAACCTTTTTGCCTGTAGTGTGTTTGTTTATTATCTTCTTGTATTATTCAAGATAAAATAACATAAAGAGTGCTGTTAAGCAAGTCGTTTGATTTCGTTTGAAGTCACACACCCCCTCCCCCCGCCCAAAACTAAACTAAACTGAAACAAATAACTAAATTAAAACCAACGCCCATTTAGTTTCAAACTGAGAAAACAAAAGCGCTGGGACCAGAGGGGTGTGTCTTCCCAAACTAGCCATTCAGCTGTAGCCAATGAGACGACAGACTGAATAGTGTCCTTTTTGTGGCTACTGTCGCCGCGGCTAACATCTAGTTCTCCCTCCCATCTTTCCAACAACTTCAACTCAGACTCAATCAGATCACCCCAAAACCCTCCCAACCCAAAATCCAAAGTTTGTTCCCACTTTGTCCTCCTCCTCCCACCCCTTATTTCCAAACAGACACTGAATTGAGACCGTTACAAGTCCCCCTGCTTCCCTCCTCCTTCTCTGGAGGAGCCTGCTAAACCCTTAGGGTGGCACGTAAGGTGGTGGGGATCTGTAAGGGGTCATGTTCTTTGGACGAGATCCTTTACCTTCCATAGGTGCGGTGAAGGGGGGCGGGGGCTGGTAGGGGGGCGCGTTGGGGTCCTCGTCCCTCAGAGCCGTGTACTCACCCAGAAGGTCCTGGTTCAGAGGGGTGGTCTCTGGACTGGCCATGTTGGGGTACTCCGGTGGGGGAAGAGGGGGTTTCTCCTCCTGCAGGATGAGGGGCATGGAGGAGGACGGAGGCGGCTTGGAGTCGTCAAGCTCGTCTGCGAAGATTATGGGCACCCCCTTCTTAATGAAGGTAGCCTGGTCCTCGATGGTCAGCTTGCCCTTGCGCTTCTTGCGGTAGCAGATCATGGCGATGATGCCAGCGATCAGCAAGATGGCCGCCACCACCACGGCCGGAATCACCGTGTGGAGGTAGACGTCGTCTGTGCTCTGGCGTCCGGTGCCCAGCGCCGGCGTGACAGCTGGGGGTATAGGGATAGTGATTTCACCAGGCGGGACAAACATGTAGTTCCGGCACGCACCCGTTCCTTTGACCTTGATGCTGATGGGTATGAAGTCCGGTTCCATGGCGGAGATGAAGGTCTGGGAGGGCCTTCCCTGGGCGTCAGAGATCCTCCTGGACATGGTCTGAATCTGCTCCTTGGGACAGGGGTTCTGCTGGAGGCTGTTGTTGGTCCACTCCACCACGATGGATCCCTTGGTGATGTTCCTCAGGGTGACCGTGCTGCTGTTGCGGTCACCGAACGAGTATGCCAGCTTCTTGATGAGCAGAATCTTCTTGTGGATGTCATTGGTCACCATGCGAGGTTCTCCGTGTAAGCGGGCCTGGAACAGGACCGGGGACTTATCGTTGGATGCCCAGCGGTTCACACGGACCTCGAAGGCGTCGATCGCGTTCAGACCACCCTTATCGGTGGCCTGCATGAAGTACTCGTGCTTCCCAACGTGATGTGAGTCTGGAAGACCGTACAGCAGCTGGCTTGTGCTATTAAACTGTATCCAGGAGTCATCCCCGACAACTTCATTGTGGTTCATCCTCAAAGTCAACCTTAGTTTGTCTGTTGTACCGTCCTCCTTGTCAAAGAATGTATCGGATGGGATTTTCACTTCAAAATATGTGCCCACGAAGGCATTGACCTGATCGATGGGGTTGCGGAGATCTGGTTTCTCATTTCTTGGGTCAGGCACGATGGACGAAGGGGTGGTGCGCCTGGCTGGTTTGACTGTGGTGGTCTTGGGCTCCCTTGGCATCGGAGTGGTCTTCGGTCTCTTTGGTTTCTTGGTTGGCTTTCTGGTGGCGACTGTGGTGGGTGGAGGGAGTGTCGGTGTGGCTTCCACAACAGTATGCCTGGTCAGGGTGGGTTGAATGGAGATGGTACTAGTGGACTCCATCACTCTGGTTGGCAGGGGTGCACCCTGAGTGGGAGTGTGGGCATATGAGTCTCTGACACGGATCGTGGGCTTCATGGGCAAGGGCACAGGTCCTCTCATGGGTGGAGCAGAGCTGTCTGTGGGGGCAGCAATGGCAGGTGACGACAGGGTGGGTACAATGCGAATAGGGGGCTCGACAACAGACGTTGGGGGAAGCACAACAAGAACAGGGGTAGGGGTATTGTTGAGCTGGCGCCTCACCCGTTTGGGGATATGAGGCTTCTTGTTGGCGATGTGCCAACCGACCACAGGGTATCCCAGCTGAGCAGACATAGTGCCTTCTTTCGCCGGTGCCTGGACGCTGCTGATGTTGGGGACATTGCTCTGGTCTAGGGAACAACCCAGCTTCCAGGATAACAAGGCTCCGTTCTCCACCACCTTTTTGGCATTTCCCGGTCCGGCCATGAAGGCGGTCATGTCGAACAATCTGTTGTTGACCACGGGAAGTATCTTCATGTGCTGGAGCGCCACGCCAGAGAACTTCTTCATCTTACTCAGCAGCTCCACCCTCTGCCTGGAGCTCATCTTGGTGAGGTCGGCATCCAGAATCACCGTGAGCACCGTCACCGGTTCCTCTGTGCCGCAGACAAACGGCTTGACCTCATTGTTGGATGCTGACTGAATGGCTAGCTGGATCGGGTCGGCGTGTTCCTCTGGGTGCACCTCAATGGAGAAGATGTCCTGGCTGCCGTTGGATGTGGAGACGGCGATGTAGTGGACACCCTTGTCCTCCTCCAGTGGTAGACCCTGTAGGATGTTGCTCTTCCAGTCCCAGTGCAGCCATGCTGGAAGCGTCTCCTTGCCTGACTCAGTTATCTGGAAAAAAACAAAGATAAACAGAGTTGATAAGTCTCTCTTGTTTTGATGAATAATTTAAGATAAAATACAAGAAAACAACAACAACAAGCAAAATAATAATTTTACGCCCACTACATTTACCATTTCTGTTCTACCCACAGCATGACTACGTCTTTGATGATACAACTTGTTTACAATTCATTATGATACAGAAGAAGAACATAAGAGATTGAATCATGGCTTGTTTTGATCTTTTTGGTTCATAAATAACATTTGGATAAAAATTGGATTGCACTAACATCTTTTTTAAAACAGCTATTGTGCAAAACAAAATCTATAAATGTTGAGGCAATCATTAAAAATGTACAACGTTGTTACTGCACACAACTTGAACTTTCCGATTAGTGCAGATCTAGGTATATTGACACTTTTAAAGGTGAGAGAGAAAACACGATTCAAGAAAAAACTGTACATAAAATATCTTCCACATAACCAGTGTGGTTACGACATCTACTGTAAGTAAACCTAGTTCTACTACTGGTTTAAGTCCCATGAACATTGACTGGTAAGAAAAAAGGGAACAAAGAGGAGCATGTTTCAGAGGCATCAAACTCAGGGGACTGACTATTGTCTAGAAGCATGTTTCAGAGGCATCAAACTCAGGGGACTGACTATTGTCTAGAAGCATGTTTCAGAGGCATCAAACTCAGGGGACTGACTATTGTCTAGAAGCATGTTTCAGAGGTATCAAACTCAGGGGACAGACTATTGTCTAGAAGTATGTTTCAGAGGCATCAAACTCAGGGGACTGACTATTGTCTAGAAGCATGTTTCAGAGGCATCAAACTCAGGGGACAGACTATTTTCTAGAAGTATGTTTCAGAGGCATCAAACTCAGGGGACAGACTATTGTCTAGAAGCATGTTTCAGAGGCATCAAAATCAGGGGACTGACTATTTTCTAGAAGTATGTTTCAGAGGCATCAAACTCAGGGGACAGACTATTGTCTAGAAGCATGTTTCAGAGGTATCAAACTCAGGGGACAGACTATTTTCTAGAAGCATGTTTCAGTTATCAAACTCAGGGGACTGACTATTGTCTAGAAGCATGTTTCAGAGGTATCAAACTCAGGGGACTGACTATTGTCTAGAAGCATGTTTCAGAGGCATCAAACTCAGGGGACAGACTATTGTCTAGAAGCATGTTTCAGAAGCATCAAACTCAGGGGACTGACTATTGTCTAGAAGCATGTTTCAGAGGCATCAAACTCAGGGGACTGACTATTGTCTAGAAGCATGTTTCAGAGGTATCAAACTCAGGGGACAGACTATTGTCTAAAAGCATGTTTCAGAGGCATTAAACTCAGGGGACTGACTATCGTCTATCAATTTGTGGGATAAAATATACAAGACACATATTGTTTTAGACACGATCAATTCAAATAAGACTATATTGAATTTAGCCATTTGTGCATGGAACCCCTAGGCATGTTTTTTAGATGGTACCTAAGCTACAGTATAACATCACAAATAAGACTTGGGATGCACGTTATCTAATACAGCTAACACAACAACTTAGCATAACCAATTAGGCATTTAGAGATATTATATTAGTTCCAGGAATCTGACAGAGTAATATATCACAGGGGAATGACAAAGCATTCAAATAAATAAAAATAAAAAACAGCTAACGCTTCCTCTGATTCCCTCCTAGCTCCAACCAACAAGTTCATTTTGCGGATGATAAATCTTATAGTTGATAAATTATGTAGAGCCCAGCGTTCCCAAGATGGATCATTAATGGTCTAACCAGTATACAGCCATCACCAGGGACAGGAAACAGCAGCTGGGCTTTTTACAGCAGTCCCTCAGCCTCCTGCTTTTAGACACACACAAATGGACAGGCGAATGCAAACACACACACACGCTGGCATGCACACACTCACGTAGGTACAGACACACACACACACACACACACACACACACGCTGGCATGCACACACACGCTGGCATGCACACACGCACGTAGGTACAGACACATCCACACACACACGCTGGAATGCACACACTCACGTAGGTACAGACACATCCACACACACACACACACACGCTGGCATGCACACACTCACGTAGGTACAGACACATCCACACACACACACACACACGCTGGCATGCACACACTCACGTAGGTACAGACACATCCACACACACACACACACACACGCTGGCATGCACACACTCACGTAGGTACAGACACGGAGGCAAGTACACTTGTACACACATACGCACTGACACCCACACACCCACACACCCACACACCCACACACACACACACACACACACACACACACACACACACACACACACACACACACACACACACACAGCCCCCATTAACAGTCCTCCACCTCCTACCGTTGCATTTGACAACTATGGTGATGGGTAAAGTGGTGCTGTATCCAAAAGCCTTTGGCTGATATCACCAGGAGATGATGAGATGATGTCTGTGAAGTGTGTGTGTGTGTGTGTGTGTGTGTGTGTGTGTGTGTGTGTGTGTGTGTGTGTGTGTGTGTGTGTAAGATGATGATGAATACACAGCAGGAGGCAGCTGCTCTGCCCCCTTTCTCCCCACTTTAATAGTGAAGTTAATTAAACCAGGGGGTTGTTAATCTCATCAAAGACACTAACTATAGTGTCCCCAATGGCACCCTATTCCCTATAATAGTGCACTACCTCTGACCAGGGCCCATAGCCACCCACTATAGGGAATAGGGTAGCATTTGGGACTCCTCCGCTAACTGTTTGATGAACAGTATACTGATTTCTGCTCATAGCCCCAAAACCCACCGTTCGAAACCCACTGTGACTATCAGCGTCTCTGACTATCAGCTTCTCTGACTATCAGCTTCTCTGATGTCTAACACTGCATGGGGAGAAGAGGAATCTACGACGTGACGGAGGAAAAAGAGGGATGGAGGGACGAGAACTAGATGAATGAGCGTTGTCCAATCACCCAAGGCATCGGGCCTAATCAACATCTAAGTATCTAAGACATCCTTTAACTGTTTTCATTAATGATATCCTCAGCCCTCGATCAATCCACACCACCATCATTTAGGGCTAACGGATTTGATATTCAGTAGCCGCCAGGGAGGGATAAAGCACCCATGGTCACAGCCGTGTCGACAGCCAAACAGATAACATTCAGATGAAAGAGAGAAGGACGGACAGCCCGACTTGGCATATCTTTGTGATATGATTTGGTGAAGGACTGAAATGTAGAGAGGGAGGGTGGGACAGAGAGGCTGAAACATAGGAGGGGGGAGGGAGGGTGGGACAGAGAGGCTGAAATAGGGAGGGAGGGAGGGAGGGAGGGAGGAAGGGAGGGAGAGGCTGAAATAGGGAGGGAGGGAGGAAGGGAGGGAGGGTGGGTGGGACAGAGAGGCTGAAACATAGGGAGGGAGGGTGGGACAGAGAGGCTAACATAGGGAGGGAGGGAGGGAGGAAGGGAGGGAGAGGCTGAAATAGGGAGGGAGGGAGAAAGGGAGGGACAGAGAGGCTGAAACAGGGAGGGAGGGAGGGAGGAAGGGAGGGAGGGGCTGAAACATAGGGCAGGAGGGAGGGAGGGAGGGAGGGAGGGAGGGAGGGACAGAGAGGCTGAAACAGGGAGGGAGGGAGATAGGAAGGGAGGGACAGAGAGGCTGAAACCGGGAGGGAGGGAGGAAGGGAGGGACAGAGAGGCTGAAACAGGGAGGGAGGGAGGAAGGGAGGGAGGGGCTGAAACATAGGGAGGGAGGGAGGGAGGGAGGAAGGGAGGTAGAGAGGGAGGGAGGGAGGGAGGGAGGGAGGGAGGGACAGAGAGGCTGAAACAGGGAGGGTGGGAGGGAGGGTGGGAGGGAGGGACAGAGAGGCTGAAACAGGGAGGGAGGGAGGAAGGGAGGGACAGAGAGGCTGAAACATAGGGAGGGTGGGGGGGAGGGAGGGAGGAAGGGAGGGACAGAGAGGCTGAAACATAGGGAGGGAGGGAGGGACAGAGAGGCTGAAACAGGGAGGGAGGGAGGAAGCGAGGGAGGGAGGGGCTGAAACATAGGGATGGAGGGAGGGAGGGTGTGACAGAGAGGCTGAAACAGGGAGGGAGGGAGGGAGGGTGTGACAGAGAGGCTGAAACAGGGAGGGAGGGAGGGAGGCGAGTTATTGGCACAGCTGATTCTTTCCACTGGAAAATGTGAGTGGT